>NC_047676.1:13333849-13501349 GCF_011762505.2 Arvicanthis niloticus | reverse complement strand
TGCCAGGATCTTGAGGCCCAGGCCCATTTCAGTAGCCTGGAAGCCAGACACCACGAATGAAAAACTCAGAAGGGTGGACTTTAACACATCATACACTTGACTAGTTATAGTTTACCAGGACAATGAAGGCAGAAAAAGCAAGGATATTGGCTTAAAATTCAATTCAAAGCTCCTTCCTGTTGGTAAAGGGACTGTGTGTCTAAGGAGCCATCATATTATTTTTACAGACCATAAATTCTTCAGCTGTTGACAAAGAAGTTTGAGTCTAACGATTGATCAGTACCTTGTTAAAAAAGACTAAAGAAAACTTCAATAAATGGCATTGAGATTAATCTTATTAATTAGTTAATTAATTTATTGAGGAAGATTTTCAGATTCTGGGGCCAAGCCTCTTTGGAAGCTGGAGTGGCTACAAGGGGACTGAGATCTGTGCAGTGACATAACCACCTAGGACTAAAGGCATGAGGGCCCTGGGAAACTGAGGCTGGTAGGCATCAGGGATGATACTTTGGTGGAACTTTGCTTGTGGCCACAGTGTACCACTGGCTCACTGATAAGAAACAGAAGGTTGGGAGGGAGTCACGACACACCAAGAACATCACTTTGTTTTAAACCTGGAGTTTGCATGTCCTGTCTGAAAGTGAGGAAGAGATATTAGCAATAACACTGGTGGTAACTAAATTTTCTCCCTTAGAGGAACTTCCATCATAGACGGTGGTGTGGTCTTTGGCTAAGAACTTGGTAAAACCTAGAACTGTTTTTGAAGGCTAAAGTGCATTTCACTTCCCTGTACGATGGTGGGGCCTTGATGTGTGTATCGGTTATGGCAAGGATGATGATAATATTCAGCCATAGAGAAAAGACGTTTCCCAAACTTTGTCCAGGATTCACAGAGATGACTTCTCTATTATATGTTTCCCAGGCTTTCTAGGAAAACCTAGAGTTTTGTGATGGAGCAACAAGTGGCATGCAGACGTCACTTGTACTAACCCCCAGCACTACGCATGGGTCTTAGTTTCCACTGAGCATTTGGATTCTGCACATGGCATGCTCTGCTTTCCTGGAAAGGCTTCGTCTTGCATGAACCCACACTGGTGTTGGTCAATCACAGTTCTTTTTTTTCTTGGTTCTAGGAAGAGGCAAACAGGGAAAGTTCCTTATTCTCAATAATAACGTGTTTTTTAAGGGTAGCAATGAATTTATTTGTTGTTTGAAGAGTCACATTGTCTAAGTACAAAGGTATCAGAAATCAGGAATCTTGTTCTTAGGTCTTGACTCTGTCCCTAAGTAGGTGAGACAACTTGGGTGGGTTTAATGTTCTCCATCTACAACATAAATGAATGTGAAAAACTGACATTATGTATGACCTCATTCCAAACTGTGTAACTCTGTTACCCATAAAAATGTGGTGATGTAAATTAATGGTTGACTCACTTGGAGACTACAGAGACGTGTATTCCTATAATAATCACTGTTTAATTTGTATCTTTATGTGTGTGGGTGTTTTGCCTGTATGTACATCTGAGGACTGCATACATGCTCACATGTGGAGGTTAAAAGAAGTAGTTGATTCCTGGACCTGGAATTACAGATGGTTGTGAGCTGCTGAGTGCGTGCTGGGATCCGAACCTGAGTCCTCTGAAGGAGCAACAAGTGCTCCTCACTGCTAAGCCATCTCTCCAGCTCCTCACTATAGAAGTTTTAACCATTATATTGCAGTGATCAATTCTTTTGGGTCCGTAGTCCATAAATGTGAAGTGGTACCCTTTCTTCATCTCTGAATTCATATTTTATAGTTAAGTCTTATCTCCATCAAATTATATTTGGTACAATCTGAACATTTATCCTTGTCTCCAACATTTATTACATTTTCCAAAATCATTTGTCTAGATAGTATTTTTCAATCTGTATACAATGGATTTCCGTTAAGAGATTATAACAATTCAATTGTCAATGAGAATTATTTGTTTTGCTAATATCAATGTTGAAAATAATGGGATGTGTTGTTTTAAAAAAATTACATGAGATTTTTCTCAAGGTGGAGAAACTGACTGGTTTCTCACATCAGTGAAAATCAGTCACAAATTGAGTATTTTCTTCCCAGCGAGTGATACAATCTGTAGACATTTATAGAAAAACAATGGCATGGGCATTTAAGCTTTAGAAATAATTAATGAATTCATCATGATGAAAGGTACAAAGGCGAAAACTAACCATATTTTACTGAAAATGTGAATAAATTAATAGATAATGTCCACTTAACGTCTGTCAAAAAGTCCTTAACATGACCTTTGTGGTGGGAATTGAGTATTAAACTAGACTCATTCCCAATGTTAGGGCATTACTTACTAAATAAAATACATGATGTCATCCTTGAAACACAAATCCTAAAGGCAGTCTTCAGGGCAAAGTTGTAGCATCTAAAGAAAGTAACTGCGCGCGTGCGTGCATGTATGTGTGCATGCGTGTGTGTGTGTGTGTGTGTGTGTGTGTGTGTGTGTGTGTCTGTGTGTGTGTATGTGTGTGATAACCGGGGAAAGATACTTCAGAAACAAAGGGAGTACTGGGCTGGTGAGGTGACTCAGCAAAGACATTCGATGCAGAACCCTTGGCAATCTGGGGGTAATCCTTGGAATCCACTGAAAGGTGGGAAGAGAGAACACACTTTGCAGAGTTGACCTCTGACTTCAGCTCATATTATGTGGCATGTTTACACGTGACACAGCATGTATCCACATACATTCTAATTTTGTCTCCAGAATTAAAAAGGGGTATAGTAAGACACCATTGAATTGACAGTTTTCTAGAGTTGGCTGGCTACTGCATACATTGAGAACACATTGTTGGTGTTATTAATAATTGTGTGTCTGATGTTTCTGGTTCTTTAAATGTGCTGAGGCTTCCTATTCTCAGGGTTCAAGTTTTTAACAAGGGCTGCAAGACCCAACATAACCTATGCTTCCTCTACGTAAACTACTCATTGTTTCTCTCCTGATTCATGTTTCTGCTACATCTGGAGGCTAGACAGGGTAGAAATGTCATCTCTTCTAGGGCCTCTCTCTATATATTGTGATGTTCTATGGTCATCACTTGGGGTAAAGTACCTATTCACCCCAGATCTGAGCTAAAACAATGGGTTATTTAGGAGCTATGTCCCAGAGCCCCAGCCCGGGCCTCGCCAATGTTCCCCGTGTTGGAGTCAGATAACTACTTGTGTAGCTAGTTACTTCTGTCGGCATCTAAGCTTTTTGAGTTGGGTATCTGGCTGGTTAGCTCTCTGAGCTCAGAGCATAATAAGACCAACAGTAATCCTTAGTATGTATTCGCTGAAACTATGACTGTTCGGTGGTTGAACACGGTTGTTGGTGTTATTTTTTACTGTCGCTGATATTCAATTACATTTTTTTTCTTCCTTTAGCTGGGAAGTCATCAATTCCAAGCCAGATGAAAGACCCAGACTGAGCCACTGCATTGCAGAATCATGGGTGAATTTCAGCATATTTCTTCAAGAAATGTCTCTTTTTAAACAGCAGAGCCCTGGCAAGGCAAGTTTTAAAATACTTAATGTAACTTGGGAACAAATGAGGTGACCTATTTTAGCTGGTAAAATTTCTAATTTGAACATACTATAGGCTCAGATATGGTCATATGTGAAACTCTTAAGCATTTACGTATTATAGAGATTTATTTAGCCCACTATGTAGAAAGAATTGAGATAGGGCTTTGCCAGATTTAAAACCAAAAGGAAACAGAAAAGGGGTGTTATTAAGAATTTTGGTTATCATCTGTGGTCTGATCTGAAATTGAAGGCAGTTGAGATAAGTGCACTCCTTTTAGGGGTTCAGAAGTAAAAACACAGCCCTTTTAGGGGTTCAGAGGTAACCGAGTCTCACTTATAATCTAAAAATATAGTCCAGATTCTGCTTTAGTTTATTTAAGGAAGCTTGCTGAGAGTGGCGCTCACAATGATCCCAACACTTGGGTAGGTAGGAGGATCAGGAATTCTAGCGAGCTTGGGCAAGACCCCAACCTGGAATAACAACACAGAGAAAGGATGAAGAAACCAAAGGGGCTTTGACAAAAACATTCATTGTGGTTACTCGACTAGAGTAAGAGTGGGTTTTTGTTTATTTGCTTTTTTCTCTTTTGTTTTGTGATTGAAGTAAAATCCCACTCAGGAAGAGTCTCAAGTGATGAGAGCGACTGCATGGACAAATGCACACTTGAAGACTGTGATCAGGGCTTTACCTGGTTGAGGGGCAGGGCCATCAACAGACATCGATGGATCTCTCACTGTTTTTAAGATTAAATTGTCCACCAGTAGTTTCAAAGTAAAGCTTGAAATACCAGCATTAAGATCCCCTCCATGTGCTATGTATAGACAGTCTCCTAACGTCACCAGAATTAAGTCATAGGACACCGCCTGGGAATATTTCACCCACTTTGAAGGCAGTGCTGTATATTTAAGAATTTCTTTCACCACAGTCAGTTTTAGAATTGATAAGCATGTGAGGCAGGACAGATTTCAGTGCTTATTTGACCAACATGACATAATCATATATAGCATTGGAAGATTCTCAACTTACAATATCTACTGTAACTGGAATGAAATACCAGCTAACCTGAAGTTTAGAGTCCTTGTTCTTTCTCTTAAGCAGGTTTTGGCCAGAGATGTGTATCTCTTCCTATTTTTTGAAAGCCCCTCAGTGAATTCGCTTGGCAGTCTAATTCAGTACTTTCCCTTAAAAAATGATGCATAGAAAATTAGACACCTTCTGAGCAGAGTGTAGAAAGCTAGTGAAGACCAAAGAGGAAACCTTTCTATATTGATGTTTCCCACGAGACCTAGGACAGTTTTCTAAGACTGTTTTAAACTTCCTTAACAGGACCAAAGATTTTGTTCTTGCTCTGTAATTGACAGAGAGGAGGGAAATAGAATTCACTACCGAAGTTTCATTTCACTTGGTTCAGTTTTGGGGTGACCCAGATGTGGGTGGGTACAGTACAGATGTGGGAGGATTATGATGTTCACAGATTTATGTCAGAAGGTTACCAGCAGTACGCATTACATCAGACTCACACAGGCGCTCCCATACCACGTGTGCATCTGTCTGTGGATTTCAGTGGTTTTATGGTCGTAGTTTGAAGTTGCAGGTTTACTTCTCAGGGTGGGTAAAAGTTGTTCCCGGGGATCTGTTGCTATTTGAGTCTCTTGCATCAACAGGACTGAGTAGAGGAACTTGCCATTCCAGAATTAGCCCCCCTGCCTGCAAATGGATTATTCTGAAGTATTCAAATGTTTCCTTAGTGTTCCTAAGTATAAAAAGTGCTGTTGAAGAAACATGTGGCATACATAATACAACATACACACCATGCGTGTTTCACTGTGCCTTCCTGTTGTGGCTAACTGTCCCATGCTATTTCTGTTACTTCTAGTTTTGCCTCCTGGTCTGCAGTGTGTGCACGTTTTTTACAATCTTGGGAAGTTACATTCCTGGGGTCATACTCAGCTACCTACTGTGTAAGTATAGTAAAAAAAAAAAAAAAAAAAAAAAAAAAAAAAAGCTTGACTAATTTGTATGACACGTATGGCTTCATTAGTGCCTCTCAGATCCCCTGCTTAGTTTGGGAGGGCAAAGGTAAGCTCTGAATTATCAAACAAGTCTCCTAAGCATGACATTTCTCCTGTCCCCTAGAGACAGTTATACTTAAACACCTGGAAGCACTGATGCAAAATGCAGGATCATAAAACGTAATGTTAAATTATACATTGAATATTTAACTAAGCAGTAAGCCCCACTCTGCACAAATATACCTATACGTCTTCTGCCTTGGTGCAGGTTTGTGGGACCAAAGGTAAAAATCACAATGAGATACCACTGCATCTCTACCACAAAGGCCTAAATTCAGAACATAGCATCAAATATAAAGCAACAATATACAGCAGCCCCGATTCTTGCTTATGAGGAGTAGGTAACGGTGCAATCAGAAAACTGCGTGGCTGTGTCTATTGTATACCTGGGTGTCTCATGATTAGATATTTACCCAAGAGAAACAGAAGGATACATCTCTGCAAATAGTTATACCCAAATGATCATGGCAGGTTTGGTTTTAGAAGCACAGAGGGATACAATTCATACTAGCCTTACAGAGACACAGATAAACCGTGCGCTAACCATATAATGGATCATTGCCTAGCACTAAAAATTGATACATGCAACGATACTATAGATAAATATAAAGTAACTGGGCTGATTGGAAAAAGCCAGAGCATGTACTGTATAGTTCTATTTATATATAATTCTGGAACAGTCAAAAAAGTAGATCAGTGGTTGCCAGGATAAGTTGGGTGGGGTCAGGGAGAGGCAAGAGGCGGAAAGGAAGGATTTAGTAAGGACATGAGGCAGCTTGCTTGCAGTACACTTTTTACTGTCTTGATCATTCCAAGGATTCTTAGTTGATCACGTGTCACAACTTATCAAATTGTAACTTTGTATGTCATTTGTTACATGTGAATTGTAACTCTGAGATCTCCACGTTATATATTCTGCTTTTCCTAAAACACATGGAGATCTGGCTGTTAGCTCTCAGCTGGGCAGTATCTCTGCTAACCCCCAATTTCCTTTTTCACGATGGGTTTTGCATTTCACATATACTCCACTGGGTTCTAAAGATGACTAACGGAGGACACTGCCCAACAACAACCAAACAGCAAACACTGAAGGCACAGTACAGCCAGGGTGGCTCTCTTCTGTATTCCTAATGTGCGGCACACCCGGCAAATGGTTGACGCTTCATCCAGTCTTCTGCCTAGACCTTACAGTAGTTACTGGATCCCCATTATATAGTAAATAAGTGAGAAAATGCTGGCAAAGGAGAGATGGGAGAAAGGCATTCTCCATCTTGTTTATGCCGAGCTCAACAGCATGCCCAGCTACAGCAACCCCACTAAACACCATCCCAGCATCACTAACGAGAAGCTAATAAGAGGTACTCATGTTCTCATGGTAAATGGCAATGTTAAACAAAGTAAGATTTTAGCTGAGGACATGGTTATAAGTTTTTATGGTGTGTGTGTGTGTGTAGTATGTTTTTACCACAGAGAAAGAATAAAAATTGGGAGCGTACTTAAGGAAGAGATTACTCTAACAACAAGGCTGCTACTTTCCCCATGAACAAAACATGACCTTGTAAAATAATAAAATGTAAGTGTTCCAAATGAATACTTTACCTGTATTATTTTCTTCTTGATTTTTTTCAGTACTGTTTGCTTTTTTGTGTCCACTGTTTAAATGTAATGATATTGGACAAAAAATATACAGCAAAGTCAAGTCCATTCTATTAAAACTGGATTTTGGAATTGGAGAATATATTAACCAGAAGAAGCGTGAGAGATCTGGTAGGTCTAGTTTGAATATTCGTTGTGTGTGTGTGTGGAAAATGAGACCTTTTCTCCCTATGTAACCTGTGTAGTCTTTCCTTATTCAGGCTTATAATCTTTTCTCAAATGTACAGTTAAGTAGATTGACTTTTAAAATGCATATTGTGCCTGTTCCTAAATGGGACATGGATATAATCACCCCACCCTGGCAAGGAACAATCACCAGAGGGAATGGAAAGATTTAGAGTCAGAGGTCTGCTTGAGAGGACACAGCAGTTGCAGTCATGAACTCACTCCCACAGAGTAACCTGCACAAGAAGCACAGGAGACTGTGCCTGTCAACGTCTCATCCTGGAAGGGGGCAGGGCTCTTGAGCTCCCACTCCTTCCTGAGGTACACTGACAGTTAGCAGGGGCTGCTGGAAGGAGAGTCACTTTCTTCAGTAGTGCAGCACTGATACGCTGCCCATACTTCAGTAAAGATGCCCATCCATGTTCATCCCGTCAGCCCCATTTAAACTCAGGGGCACACACAGTGAAGACAAGAGAGTAGGAGAGGTGTTGGGAAGAAGGGCATCAGCAGAGGGATAGGGGATGAAGCAGGGCAACAGGGAGGTGAAGGACTAAAATTCATTATACACATACAGGAGACTGTCAAAGGACGGAAATGCAAATAAGTCACAAAATGCACAGATGTATTCAGCAACTCTATGTTTTGTTATGTATGGTGTACTTTATTTTATTTGGGTTGGGTTATTAAAAGTTTCAGGAGTAAGGTTAAGTGTGGGAGCCATGTAAGAGGAGACTGAAATAACAAGGGAGAGAAAAAGGGAGTTCTAGTGTGATTAAGGAAACTAATATATATAATAAATTACACATAAAATATGTATATATGTACATATGTATATGTGTGTTATATACATAAATATAACACACACACATACATATATATGTCTTTACAGTTTCTCGGGCTATAGGATGTATCAGAATGACCTGGAGTGTACAACACAGTACAGACTCTGACTCAGAAGCTCTAGGGTAGCACCAGAGTCTGCATTGTCACCGAGTTCCCAGGGCTGCTGCTCCTGCTGGGTCATCTGTGAGAACACAGATGTTGACCGACCATTTCCCCTGGAAAGCAAACATTTGCAAATCTGTGTTGCTTCTTCAATACAAACAGTTAGAGGGAAGCACTAGAATGTACAGCTGGATGTGGGGAGACTATATTACAATAAGCGTGCTGTCTAAGCTTTGGAAGAAACTAAACGCCCACCCCCCTTTTTTCCTCAACAGAAGCAGATAAAGAAAAAAGTCACAAGGATGACAGTGAATTAGACTTTTCAGCACTTTGTCCTAAGGTATTTTTGGTCAATTTGTTTCTGTGTGGTTTGGCCATTTATTTACATAAAATAGATTGATTGTCCTAATAGATTTAGGTATAACACCGTTTATTGTCTGTTTTATGAGATGACTGAATAATCTCAAAGGAAAATGATCATTGATTTTTTTTTTATTTAAAATTTAGGGGTGTAATGGATTTTTAAAAAGATTTTCTTTAGTTACCAGTATTTCTGTTGACACAGATCAGCCTCACAGTTGCTGCCAAAGAGTTATCTGTGTCAGACACAGATGTGTCAGAAGTCTCTTGGACTGATAATGGGACCTTCAACCTTTCAGAGGGGTACACTCCACAGACAGACACTTCTGATGGTAAGCTGATGCTTCTGGGTTCTCTTACTTTTATTGGTACTGAATACAGGAAAGACTACTTAACTTCCGACAACCTCTGAGTGGTTCATAAAATCTGGACTATTGGCAGAGAGGACGGAACTTAGATTTAAATGTGAATAAAGTATTGGTACCTGGTACAGCCCGTCTGAACCTTGAAAGAACTGTGATAAGTGGAGAGAAGCTAAACACAGAGGCCACTTATTCTATAATTGTAGTCAAATGGACTCTCCAGAAGAGCCAAGTCCATATAGAGGAAAAGCACATCACTGGTTCCTATTGAAAAATTATGGAATATGGCACCTGATGCCAAGACTGAGGACCCGAGTTCGATCCTTGGGATTTTCATGGTGGAAGGAAGTTGTCCTATGACCTTCACACATGCACAGTGGTACCGCACCCCCAGGCACACAAATAATTAAATACAATCTATTAAATAATTAAAATATAATCTTAAAAGTAGAAATGAAATCAATCTGCCTTCTAATCTCACATTGTTTACAAATGTCTCAAATGTTGGTATAACATTGGATGTACCAGGATTCACAATACCTTTCATTGAAGCGTGTATTCGTTTCTCTACCTTGACATGGGTTACAGGAATTCAACTCAGGCTGCCAGGGTCCCCTTTACCCACTGGCCCATCTCACTGCCTGCTTACATAATCATATATATCTTCTTTGGCTTAAGCTAGTTACCATCTTAAGGGCAGGATGGAATGATTATGATGAACACTGTATTAGTTACGTTACCCATCGTTGTGGCAAATACCTGATAAAAAACAACCTGGAAAAGACTTGATTTAGGCTCACCCGTTGGGGGTAAAGCCCATCAGGATGGAAAAAGCATGGTGGTGAGTAGCAAGACCCGAGGCAGGTGCTCCTGCTGCGTCTGCAGTCAGAAAGCAGAGAGACACACAGGCTGGCGCTCAGCTTGCTTTCCCATTTTCTCATCTTTTTATTCAGTCGCCCATGCGCCGACCACATTCAGGGTGATCTTCCCTTCTCAGTTAAAGCTGTCTGGAAAGACCTTCACTGACATGCCCAGAGGAGCGTCTCCTACGTAATTTTAAGTTAATCAAACTGACAATGAAGACTATCAGAGACAACAAAAACTTTAGTTAAACCCCATAGCTCATACTAGGCAAAGTTGAATATCCTTATATACACTTACACTACTTTATGCTTAAACGCGATTTTAAAGCTAAAACCACAAGGATATATATATATCCACAAGTATATAGATATAGATATAGATATAGATATAGATATAGATATAGATATAGATATAGATATAGATATAGTATTTGTCTACTTGGGGAGAGATACTGCCATAGATTCAGCAGAGGTCTAATAGGTGGGATTGTAGTGGAGGTCTACAGTGATTCTAGTAGACCATTGGTTGTAGCTGCTCTGAGGGTTCAGGTCAGAGTCACTGTAAATAGCTCTTACTTCAGATGTGTTCTGGCACTCACTCACCAACCTCTGTTACACATTTTATAGATCTTGACCGGCCCAGTGAGGAAGTTTTCTCTCGAGATCTTTCAGATTTTCCATCTCTGGAAAACGGGACGGGAACAAACGATGAAGATGAATTAAGTCTTGGCTTACCCACAGAGCTCAAAAGAAAGAAGCAACAGTTGGACAGTGCTCACAGACCAAGCAGAGACAGGCAGTCAGCAGCTGGCCTCTCACTTCCTCTCAAGAACGACCAAGCCCTTCACTTGATGAGCAACCTAGCTGGGGATGTCATCACAGCTGCCATGACAGCTGCCATCAAAGACCAGCTAGAAGGGGCCCGGCAGGCACTGGCTCAGGCGGCACCCACTCCAGGAGAGGACACAGACACTGAGGAGGGGGATGATTTTGAACTACTTGACCAGGCAGAGCTAGATCAAATTGAGAGTGAGCTGGGACTATCACAAGACCAAGGGGCAGAAGCCCAGCAAAGTAAGAAGCCCTCAGGCTTCTTTTCAAATCTCCTTGGCGGCCATTAACCGGGAAACAGCTTGCGGCAAAGCACAGATAAACCACCCAAAAATTTCAAACAAGCAGGGGGAAAAAATGGAAAAAAAATTGAATTGTAAGCTTTAATTACTTTAGATTTTTTTTTTTTGTTTTCTTTTCCCTTCTATAGTGAGTTGGATATGTATCAGCTGATAATGATAGACTGACATTTCTGATAGTTATTTTTATGTAATAAGCATGGAAATGAACTTTATAGTTACATATATACATAGTGTGGTGTCATAAGTGCTTAGGGGCTGTTGGTAAACTGAAGAGAGAGAGAGAGAGAGAAAAAAAAAAACACACCAAACCCCACCAAACTGTTAAGGTCTTTCTCGAAGTATTCTTTTTCTTTCTAATGTTCAAGCATGCAGAAATTCATCATAACTCGCTGAAAACTGACAGCTGTGAGCACTTGCTACAGCCGCTCCCTTGTCACTCATCTTGGAAGCAGCTCATCAAATTCTCATAGGTTTTAAAGTAAAGAAGGAGAAATTATCAAAATGTTTGTAGTTGAAGGGCTACGGACATGCTATCAAAATTAATTTTCTAGGAAAAACTTTAAGAGTAAGTACTACCTATAGGCTGAAATATTTCCACGTTATTTCTACAGTCGTAGACATAGGCTTACTTGTCAAGTGGCATGGTCCGCTGACTGCCACATCTAGTCTTGAAAAGAGGTGGTACTGACCCACAGGAAGCAGGCAATTGTGTCTCTCTTAACGATGCTCTTGTAATGTTTGCAATGGTAAGTGCACACTGTTTCACACACTCAGATGTAAGCAAACCCCGACGTTTCTGTATTGTGTTATAGTCTCCTAGGATTGCGAAACTAGCTACTGGTATGTCCATGAGTGATGTGGTCATTGGTGATTAAAAAAAAAAACAACTATTTTTTTTCAGTTTACAAATGCAGAACAGAGGAACTTGCTTGAACTTTAAAGTTTCTATCTCTGCCCACTGCAGGTCTCAATATGTAATCTGTTCCTTACTGGGAAGCTAGACTATGCTTTTTCTTTTAAACTGGTTTTTTTTTTTTTTTTTTTTTTTTTGATCACCTTTACATAATCAAATTTGACTTAACAGTGGAAACCAAGATAGTTGTTTTTGTGAAACAATCTTTTAGTAAGACTGAGGGACCATGTCAGCAACTATCTTAAACCTTCAGTTATAGCTGGCATTTCCACACAGACACAAGACCCTTACAAAGGAAGGGTAATGTAAGACTATAGAAATCGGTATTTCAGTTTCATCTCTTTTATTTCTAAAGACTAATTACAGGTGACTCGATCTTTTAATGTACCATCTCCTATTTATTTATTGTTTTCTTTTTGAGGTATTAAACTATCTAGACTGAATTTTGCCAAATGTAAGAGGGAGAAAAGTTCCTGAAGACTCTACTTGCTTATTTTTGATCAACCTTGTATGCTTGTGTCATTAGTGCCTCACAATCGTGTTTGATGTTCTTTATCGAGACAAAGTGAGCCCGTGCCTTCATTTTCTTGCCCATTTTGGTACCAGTGTAAATTTATGTTAAAAAATCTTGAAACTCTGTGAGTCTGGAAGAATATATCTGAATCCTATTCAATACATTTGCTGGATGTGAAGAAAAAAAATACAGCCACATATTTATAAAACAGTTGTTACTAGTATTCCTTTTTATGTGTATGTTTCTTCATTTAGAAAATATTCTTAGTCATGATATTTAAAAAAAAAAACAACAAAAATGGTCAGCAGTTTTTTCATTGAAGAAAAAAAAGAAGAGTTCTAATGATCAGTAATCAAAAATCACGTTTTAAATCACTGGACAAGCTTACAAAAAGATAAACTAGCCACAGGTCCAAAGTGGGATCCAGCTCAAGTAGAAGTCCCCAAGGCCTGACACTATTACTGAGGCTAAGGAGTGCTCACAAAAAGGGACCTATTATAACTGCTCTTTGAAACACCCAACAAGCAGCTGAGTCAGATGTAGATATTTACACCCAACCAATGGACAGAAGCTGCTGACCCCTGAGGTTGAATTAGGGAAAAACGAAGTTGAGGAGGAGGGCCACCCTGTAGGAAGACCAGCAGTCTCAATTAACCTGTACCCCTGAGATCTCTCAGACACTGGACCACCAACCAGGCAGCATACACCAGCTGATATGAGGCCCCCAACACATACACAGCAGAGGACTGCTGGGTCTGGGTTCAGTTAGAGAAGATGCACCTAACTCTCAAGAGACTGGAGGACCCAGGAGTTTAGTGGTCTGGTGGAGTGGGGGTGGGAGGTAGGGACATCCTTGTGAAGATGGGGGGAAGGAGGTATGGAATGTGGAATAGTCAGGAGGAGGACTGGGAGGGGGATAAGATCTGGAGTGTTAATAAAAAGATTAAATAAAATTAAAAAGAAAAGATAAACTAGAGAAGGCTGAATAGTGATAGAATGAAGAAAAATCTTATCTTCACTAAGGTATTACTGGATACAAATTAAAAGAAGAGTTGGTAGGGATGAGAGTCGCTAGTGTGGGGGAGTACAGAGAAGAGCACTGTAGTCATGTGCATTTCAGTATCACTTGGGCAGGAATCTGTGACTAATTCACACAGTATAGCAAGGAGACTGTGCTCCGACTTCTATTTCAAACATAGGATGTTGAAGTGTGTGTGTGCTTTTGGTAGGAACAACGTTTCTACGTTTAGGTTATAGAAGCAAATAAGCCCCAAGAGTGACCTCGTATAGAAGGGGACTACATATCCATTGCCATGAGAATTGATACAAACTACAGGATTTTCTCAATATGCAAACAACTGGATACATGTAAGATACATGAGGAATGTGGTCGTTAAAACATGATGCTGTTTTATTTGTTTCCATTAATATACTTTACATCCCAATCACTGCTCCGCCTTCTCCTGGTCCCCCCTCTCACACAGTCTTCTGGCAATCATTTCTTTCTCTTGTGAGATGGTGGAGCCCGCCCCATCCCCCAGCATGAACTATTTTAATTCTAGAGGGGTTACAGAAAAAGTTTCCTCATTTTCTGAGGACAGTCACACAATGGAAACAGCACACACTGCCATGTATTTTGGTAAGAACCAATACATCAGTGCCCAAGATCCTGAAGTCTGAGTCGGAAGGTTAGCCCAGGGTTTCATTTTGTCCTTCTAAAACACTATTGCTTTTTATTGCACTGAAAATCTTCAAAGGGGATGAAATCTCCTCCTGCCTACCTTCATAGAATATGGTCCAAACAAGCTGTTATCAAAGTTTTATAATTAGCAAATATCCTCATATTTAGATATTATGTACAGACTTGTTGGGGGAAGGGTCTTGCTATGTTGTCCAAGTTGGCCTTGAACTCACAGCAATCTTACTAACTCCACGAGTGCTGAAAGTAAGGCACTTATTTGAAGATGTGTACTTATTTAAAAAAAAAAAAAAGAACTATTTTCTCCCTGTTAAAAACTGGTAAATGTCAACATGCTACTAATATAAGGCTACAAAGTATGTACAAATTTAATCATTAGATTTAATCTTTGCACCTCCTGTGTCTCATGGGAAAAAAAAAAGGTTTGCCAGGCGGTGGTGGCACACACCTTTAATCCCAGCACTTGGGAGGCAGAGGCAGGCGGATTTCTGAGTTTGAGGCCAGCCTGGTCTACAGAATGAGTTCCAGGACAGCCAGGGCTACACAGAGAAACCCTGTCTCAAAAACAAACAAACAAACAAACAAACAAACAAAACCCCCCACTGAATAGACTCCGTCCTGGTATTATTTTAGTGCTGGGTATGCAGCCATGAAAGGAAAGCCTGTTTTCATGGAATTTATAGTCCAGATGACTAACATGATGTATGGCTAGGCCTTCTGATTTGTCCATAATTAAAAGGTTTCCTTGGATACAGGACTTCCATCGCTAAGCCTGGGGAAAACAACAAGCGCTAGCAGTAGCCAGTCTCTCAAAGCAATCCATAAAGTTGTCCTGGCACCACTCAGCTGTTCTTCATGCACCTCTGAACAGTCCTTTCCACATCAGATGGGCTGACTTGCATCAGAGAATACTGTAAAAGTACTTAGTCAACACCAGACCTCGAGAGGAAAAAGGGAAGCTAACTGCTACCCTATGAAAACAGATATTACTATGGAGAGATTCACTTGGCAAACAAAATCTCTTGCTATTAGCCAAGCGAGTCTTTTCTGATGGTAAAATACTAACCCTTCAGGTAACTTCAGCCTTGGCCACAGGTTCACCATGAATTTATGTGAGAGAGTACGTAAGAACCACCTAACTTGGGCACAGCTGGTGCTTGCCTTACAGAAATGGAATGTTTTGATGCTAAATATTAGAGTGATCCAATACAGCACAATAGATAACAGTGATAAAAAGCAATGCATAGTAAGGACTTAAATGGGTGTTGCACGAATGTAGCAGAGGACTGCATTGTATGGCCTCAGTGGGAGAGGATGGGCCTAATCCTCTAGAGACTTGGTATCCCAGGGAGGGGCTATGCGGGGAAGGGGGCACCCTCTCAGAGGTGAGGGGAAAGGAGGATGCAGGGGTGCAGGGGGGAAACTCTGCGACGGGGGTCCAGAAGGGTACAACATTTGGGATGTAAATAATAATAAATATAATTATAATTAATAATAATAGAAGAAATGGGGTGCCGGTATTTTTTTTTTTCCGAGACAGGGTTTCTCTGTGTAGCCCTGGCTGTCCTGGAACTCACTCTGTAGACCAGGCTGGCCTCGATCTCAGAAATCCGCCTGCCTCTGCCTCCCAAGTGCTGGGATTAAAGGCGTGCACCATCACTGCCCGGCAGCCGGCGCTATTTTTGACAAAAGGCTCTAGAAAAGCTCCTCACAATATTCGGGCAAAGGCCTACAAAAGGGAGCAAGCTGGCAGAAAGATGCTCAAGCAGAATAGAAGAGCAAAGGATTTCCAACACAGTACCAAAGCTCTAACTTGCTTAACCTGTTAGAACAATTGACATCACGATTGAAGCAGGGTGGGTTAAGGGCAGGGATAGAACAGAGGATGCCGTAGGGATGGAGAATGCTTGGTTTAAATCTTATTTAGAGTCAAAGAAAGGCCACTTGATCTTGAGTCAAAGGGAACACGATCTAACCCGAGTAAGAATAATAAACTCTCTTGGAAGCTTCGGCCCTGTACAAATCATCTTGAGCCAGGCAGTGCAGATGAATCCACAAAGCTTTTCAGAGTCACATTTTCCTGAGAAACACTGCCCCCTATAGACGAGGTTATATAGGCAAATCGAGCAAATGAAATGGGGCATTTACGAACTGATATGAATTGCTGCTGTTACACACGCGGGATCTCCAAAGTTTAGTACCAACGATGGCGCGAACAGCTTATCAGAGATTCTTTTAACTAAGTTTAGATGCTGAAATAGTATTCGGATCATTAAAGGCAACTTCACACAGTTTGACTTTTTATATGGCTGCTTGGATTTAAATTCACACGTGTGGCTCGGATTATATTTTGGGGGACAGTGTGCTTCTGGCACCCAGCAGGAAGCGTTTTCGTTCAGGAGTTCCGTCAGCCCCCTTCGCTGCAAAAGCCTGGGCTTGGGTCTGGACTCCATGGATTCCGGCCACTAGCACAGCCGGCCAGGAGAGGGCCCCGGAAGTCCCACGCTGTCGCCACGTTTGATCTCTCTTTCCAGAGCGCGGGAGATCCACCTCTCATGAGACGTCCCAGAGCCGTCCCAGGCACCCACGCCCTTCTTCCTCTCACACACCCATCCCTCTAAACTCGTCACAGCACACGACACAACCGCTAGACATCGTTAATCCTAAAGAGGCGGCGTCATCCTCCAGGAACACCTCTGATTGACAGGCCGGATCCAGCAGCGCCCGGAGAGAAATGAAGTGCCATCCTTTTCCGGGGCGTGGCCAAAGACACAGGCGGGACTTCCTAGCCAGCTGTCAATAGTTTTCTGTGTGTGCCGGAAGTTCCCGCTGGGAGACCCCGGAAGTCACAGTCTAGGGGAGGCAGTGTCTCGGGAGTTTGTGAGACTAGAAGTCCGGTCAAGATTAGAAGAAGGTTCTTGTCTGGGTCGTGTCTTCCTCCCGGCCCGGCAATGGCGACGTACACCTGCATCACCTGCCGGGTGGCGTTCCGCGACGCGGAGATGCAGCGGGCGCACTACAAGACGGACTGGCACCGCTACAACCTGCGGCGCAAGGTGGCTGACATGGCCCCGGTGACCGCCGAGGGCTTCCAGGAGCGGGTGCGGGCGCAGCGGGCGGTGGCGGAGGAGGAGAGCAAGGGCACGGCCACCTACTGCACCGTGTGCAGCAAGAAGTTTGCCACCTTCAACGCCTACGAGAACCACCTCAAGTCCCGGCGGCACGTGGAGCTGGAGAAGAAGGCGGTGCAGGCCGTGAGCCGCCAAGTGGAGATGATGAACGAGAAGAACTTGGAGAAGGGCCTGGGCGTGGACAGTGTGAACAAGGATGCCATGAACGCCGCCATCCAGCAGGCTATCAAGGCCCAGCCTTCCACGTCTCCCAAGAAAGCGCCCTGTGTGCCCGCGGACGAATCCCGGAGGGCGGCGGGCGCGGCCAGACGGGGCGCCCCGGAGCGAGACCCGGCGGAGAAGCCGCCCCGGCTCCAGTGGTTCGAACAGCAGGCGAAGAAGCTGGCGAAGCAGCATTGGGAGGAGAGTGGGGAGGACGGAGAGGAAGAGGAAGACGACGAAGGTAAACGACCCTGTCGGGGTTGGGGTGATGGGGTGAGGCTCCCGGTTCCAGGAGACACTCCGATCGAGATGGAGTGCTGGGTCCATTTTCAGCGATGTCGCCGTCCTAGGGGTTTGAACTCACGCCCGCGCATGTCAGGGAAGCACTCCACTGAGGCCAGCCCGAGTCGTCTTCATGTTTACGTTGGCAACAGGATGTCCCCTTTCCAGGCTGGCCTTGACTTATCCCTTTACCGCAGCCTTGGCGGGAGTTGGGTTCCAGGTCCAGAGCATCCTGCCTGGATTTATGTCTTCTAACTAGTTTAAAGCTGTTACTTTATGTCTGTTAGCTACTTCAGCAGATGGACTGTAGGTTTCCATTTTTAAACTTGCTCCCGGTCCCACCAAACTTCTTGTGGACCCGAAAGGGAACAGTATTTAGTGATTGTTCAAGCATCATATTATTGACCAGACGAGCTTTAATTTTTTTTTTTAATTTATACGAAGTTTTCTTAATATGTTGAGAAGGAAATAGCTTGTGCTCGTTGTATAAAATGATGGGTTTTAATAGGACATTTTAGAGTGAGAGCAGAAGTAGTTTAAATGCCTCACTGGTCTGCGTCTCCACAGGGCATTTTGTCTGTTTGAGTCTCTGTGGTGGATCCAGGACCTAAGGCATTGATTGAAAGCAGAATAAAAGAATAGAGGTGCTTTCTGAACGGGTGAAGCATACTTCTTTTAGCTTGGATCAGGAAGGGTTACACTGGGGCACAGAAAGACATGCTGTTGGGCGCTGCTGTAGAATTTGTGGTTAGAGTGCCTTATGATTTTACATTTCACTTAGTTGATTAAAACCGAGTGAGGGTTTCAGTAGCCTGCGGGCCTGACATGTGGGGCTCCTGCTAGCTCCTAAGGCTCTTTTTGACCGTTTCTTCACCACCACAGCACTGTAAATAATGACAGTGTTTGTGTTCATGGCTTGGTTGGTTTATGCTTCTATAACCAAATATCTTAAGCCTGGTAATTTATAAACAACATGGACCTATTTTGCCATAGCCATGGAGTCTGGGAAGTAAAAAATCTAGCTGCTGGCACTTTGACTGTCTAGTGAGGACCTGCTCTATGGAGGGATATTTTTCTAAGGCTTTGCTTAATGATGGAAAAGGCAGAGAGATCTAGGTTGTGTACTCATGGAGGAGGAGCAAAAGATAAAAAAGGAGACCAGCCAGTTTGCTTAAGTCCTTTTCTTAGGATATCAACTCATTCATGAGGCTCCCAGAGGTCCCGTTTTGTTACATTGGTGATTAAGTTGAACTTGAAGGACACCTGTGTTCAAACAGAAGCATTCATATAGCAGCCCCGCACTCACCATAATATTCACTGAAGTATCCCTGTGAAGTGCAAATGGTAGATGGTTACTCAACCAGATAGGAATCCAGTTAACTTGGTGCACAGCACTGTGCTAGGTGCAGTAGTGCATAGGAATGCAGTTAGTGATAGTTCATAGAGCTTCCCATGTGCTGGGACAGAAAGATCAAAGAGGTTTTTATCATTTAAACTTGTCTGAGGGTAATCAAATAGCTAAAATTGAGGTCTTGAAAGAGAACTGGGCTTCAGGGGGACAGGCAGGACTTGTGATAATGTCATGAAGCATTTGGTGTCCAGTTGTGCTCACCTTATCACACCTTTAAAAGTAAATTTGTTTTTTAAAACTCTGGCTTAAAGATTGGGAAGATATTGATTCCGATGAATGTGAGAACCCTGCAGTGGAGGATCAAGATGCAGAAGATGCCAAGGTCGGGGAGAGCCCACCCTCAGGTGCCATCCCAATAACAGACTGCTTGTTTTGTTCCCATCACTCAAGCTGCCTCATGAAGAATGTGGCTCATATGACTAAAGTCCACAGCTTTTTTATTCCTGACATAGAGTATCTTTCAGATTTGAAAGGACTAATTAAATATTTAGGTAAGTACAGTTATTTTGCTTTCGATGAAGAAATAGTTTTTAATTTGTGAGAGTAAGTAATGAGATTTAACTTGACTTCTAAAGATTGATTTCGTATTTTTCCACATGACCAGGAGAGAAAGTTGGTGTTGGCAAAATTTGCTTGTGGTGCAATGAGAAGGGGAAGTCCTTCTATTCCACAGAGGCTGTGCAGGCTCACATGACTGACAAGAGCCATTGTAAGCTCTTCACAGATGGCGACGCTGCGCTGGAGTTTGCAGACTTCTATGACTTTAGGTAAGATGAGTTTGTGAGCTGATTTGAGGTCATATTTATACTGCAGTGAATGATATACAACATCTGCCCTCTGCTTCTGGAAGTGAGTTGGGCTCACCATGTAGTGAGTTGAGACAGTACCTCAGCTTTACCCAGTATATTTCTTCACCTGTATTACATGTACCTAAGCTACAAGCTCACTTGAACACATTTAGAAAAGTGAAAATCTCTAGCCCAAAGTGAGTGTGGATGATTTACTTTTGTTCTTTGTGATCAAATAGTCAGAAGTTTAAGTTTGCAAATTATAATTACTTTATGAATAGAAATTCAAAAATTAGGTTTCATATTCTAGGTTCTCTGAGAGACTCTGAATCACAGACCATGTACTAAAGAAATTGAACTGCTTGGTAGTCTATACCAAATCTTCGCATTTGGTAGTGAGAGTATTTCATAGATAGTTAAGCTCTAACTGGAATCTTGAACAGTTCATACATATGCAATAAGTAGGTTAGGTGTTCATGAATATAAGTAGTTTCTTTTGTCAAAATGTATGTGAAATAGCATATGTACACGTGTGTGTAAGTACCATGCCAAGCAGCCACAACCCAAGTGATACAGGTGGTCAGAAAATTTTCATTTTTTAGATGGAAATTTTGCCTTCTCTTTCTGATTTTTGTAGTTTGTGATTGAGGTTGGAGGTGGAATTACATAGTTAGGTTAGAGGTGGTACAGTATAGAGGACAAAAGTGAGTTTCCACTGGAGAAAGAAAGCATCCTCCCCAAGCTATAAGACAATATTCATCCCTTTCTAATGTCTAGTTTTGTGCCAGACAGCAGTGTATTTGACCTTTAGACTGAATGTCTAATTGGAAGTAGGCTAAGCAAATAGCAGAGATAAGTCAAGAGACTATAACCTTAGTAACTGGTCTGAAATATTGAAGTATAGACTTTCTGATTTCTTTATCTGTATCTACTTCTTATACATTTAAGTTTCTACTCTGTCTTAGTAAAATTTGGAACCTCCTATAGGCTATGACTGCCAATTTATATCTCTGATGCAGCCATTTCAACTTCAAACTTAGAATCTCTCACTAACATTTGTATTGCGTTCTGCTATACAACCTAACTTACTTCATCTTAGATAAATGGTAATTCTGTCCTTCCCAGTAATGTAAGCCAATAATTTTGCAGTCATTCTTGCTATTTTACATTACACTTGCATTAATTCTTAAATCTGTTTTATCTGCCTTGACATTACCTTTAGTATGTGACTTCTTTTTCTTTCCTCCAGTGTCCGGGTCTAGGTCACCATCCACTGTCATTGATTCTTATTGCCTGCTTGATCCTACTTTTCATCCTCAGTCCTGTGTTAGAGTCTCAAGGCTAGCTTGAGGGGTCCTGTTATAACCTGAAGTCATGTTGATGCTGCTCAAAGTATTTCAAAGGCCTCTTTAAGAAGAGAAAGCCCAAGTGTGCTGGCCTGTGTTGTCCTGGGTGTTCTGACTCTTGCCGTGATTCTGCTCTTTAGATTCCTAGATGGTTTTCTAACAGATACCACATTTGTGAATCTGAGAGCTTTTCTTAGCTTTAGCTCAGAGAGTCCCAAGACTTGAGTCTTCATTTCCTGAATGACTCAAATTTCACCTTGCCTTTCTGACCTCCATGACTCGTCTTTCATAAAACAGCAATGCCTACCTAATCGTTTTTATCCCTTATTATCCTTATAGCCCTTATTGCCGTTTCACACAGCATATATTGTTGCTAATTGTCTGTCTTCTTGACAGTACATAGCTCCTTTTATTGCACTGTTACTGTTTACTGAGTGTGTTGCTCAAACTGTTGCTATCAATTAAAATTGGTTACTGATGTAAGTGGACGATTCCCTGTCCAGGGATGGCTCAGTAGGAAAGGACTTGTCTAGCTAGTTTAAGATCTCGACTTTGTTCCTAGTACTACCACCAACAAAACCTCAAAAAAGAACAATATTTCCTTTGTCTGAGTGTGCTTTTTTGGACTTGATGTATTCTTTTGGCTCCCAAAACGATGAGTAGAATGAGCATATATAAAAATCAACATTAAATGATTTGTTTGCTTTACAAAGCAAAAGTTAATAATGCTTAATAAGAAACTTTGGAAAACAAAATATTTACAAGGCCAGCATTAATTAAGTGCTTACTACCTGCCAGGTGCTGTTTTCTATATGTACTTTGTGTAGATTTACTGGTCTAAAGAAATGAACAAATTATAATTCCACCCTTCCAAGATAACTCTTGTTTTGGACTTGACTTGAAATTTTCCTTGAGTGTATTTCCAGGAATTAGCATTACATACCTATATAGGTAGGTTTTGTGTGTATTTAATCTTTATTGGATGAAGGTTGGATTACATGTTTTTGAACTTTATATAAATAGTATAGCAAAGAATGTACCCTTTGGGTCTGGCATCTTTTGTTCAACTATACTTTGGGAAACTCATCCATCTGTTTTTGATTTGTTTTTAAAAATTTTCCTTCAGTTTTGTTGTTATGTACATGAGTGTTTTATATGAAGGTTTGTATGTGTATCATATGTACTCTGTGCTTGCAGAGGTCAGAAGAGGGACTCAGAACCCCAGGAACTGGAGTTACAGATAGTTGTGAACCAGCATGTGGTGCTGGGAACTGAACCTGGGTCCTCTGCAAGAACCAATATTCTTACCCTCGGAGCCATCTCTTCAGGCCCGTTCTGTTTTATGTAGTTACAGACTTTCTTTACGATTACTAGATGAGTGTTGCCTAGTTCCCCTCTACTGCAGTGGTGTCCAGTTCTGAGCTGGGAGAGGCAGTGCTGCTCTGCCATCCTGCTACATCTGTAAGTGTGCATATCGGCCCGCTATGTAACTGTCTCCTCCCCTGTGCTCTCTGTAGTACCACTGTTAGTGGAGCAAGGTTTTCTTTTCAGCCATATGGCTGAATTTATAGAGGTTTTCCTTTGTATTTTATTATGAGCAATGCAATTGTGAACTCTTACATATTAATTAGCTGCTTGGAGGTATTTTTGTTTCAGATTTAGTCAAATATAACTATTTCCTATTGGTTGTTTATCTGTTAATATTTCAATGTTTATTTGTCCAACTACTTTTTTTAAATTAAAATTTATTATTATTTGTGTGTATGTGTGTGCTGCATGTGTTATATGTATACACATATGCGCATGTCATGTAGAGACCCAAACTTGGCATTAGATGTCTTCCTTGGTCATGTCCCACTTCAGTTTTTGCAACAAGGTTTCACTGGGACCTGGAGCTCACCGATTCAGCTAGGCTGGCTGGCCAGCAAGCTCCTTAGATACTCTTGTCTTCACTCCCCTAGGGTGCTGACTGTAGGCAGGCAGCGCTGTGCTTTGTTTCTGTGTGGTGCTGGAATCAAGCTCAGGTCTGCTTGCTTGGCAGGTACTTTACCCACTGAGCAGCTCCCCATCACTGCCTGTACTTACTTCTCTGTATGAAAGTTTGGATATATTTAGAAACAGTTTCTTTTAGACATGTACTGTCCAGTGTGCTAATTACTAGGCATATCCTATGGCTGCTTAAATAAAAGATACATATTAAAAATTCAGTTCTTCAGTCACACTATCTGCATTTTTAAAAATTCAGTCCTTGAAAGTCTTTATATCTAAAGCTAACATGAGGCACATAGAAATGTGTTTTTCTATCATCACACAGTTTTGTTGGGCTGCAGGCTTCTGGAACTTGTCTATATTGTAATTGGGCTATAACTGCATGTCCAGCTCTGTATTCATATCTTCTGCATTTGGTAATCTTTCTAGAGAAAGGAAAAACATCCTCTTAAGGGTCATTGGGTCACATTTGTTGCCGAAAATTTCTGACAGTAGTTTTTATTCCTCGGTTCTTTTAGTGGGCATTCCCTGGAATGAAGCAGTTGACAGCTCCACCACATTTGCCAGTGCAGACTTCGCATTTACTTAAGTCTATTCATCAGTGTTATTCACTGTTACAGGAGTAGCTACCCAGATTACAAGGAGGGGCAGGATCCTGCTGAGATTGAGGACTTGTCCTCAGAGAAGATTTTGGAATGTGATGATGAAACCATGGAGCTGATACTTCCTTCTGGTAAGTGTGTTTGTCGAAACGAAGTTGCTAGGTGCCAATCTGTAGTGGAAGAAGCATGTTTTCATCAATTACCTGCAGTACTGAGGGAAAAAGAACATGAACCATAGCGTGTGTGTGTGTTTTCTCAAGTACTTGTAAACTTCAAAAGTAGTTACTTAGCTCTAGGTTGGCTGTTTCATTAAAATTGGGTTATTGTTTTTCCTTGTTTCTTTTCAGATTTAGAATATTTTGATTTAATTATTTTTTAAAAATGTAGACTAATAGATACCTCAGGCTCTCTTCCTCTCTTTCCCTTCTGTGTATGTGTATATGTCTTATTCTTTGTGTCTTACATTCTCCCTCTCTCTCTCTCTCTGTATATGTATATTATGTATGTATAATATATATATATATATATATATATATATATGTATGTAATATGTGTGTGCACATGTATGTATGTGTGTGTCGAGGTCAGAGGTTGGGCATCTTCCTGAGTTACTCTTTTTATTACTTCTTATTATTTGGTAGTTTCCCATCAGTTAGGCTAGACTGGTCTGTGAGCTCCAGATATCCACCTCTAGTTCTGGGATTACAGATTGTGTGTGGTCATTCCCAGTGTTCTACCTAGGTCCTGGGCATCTGAATTCAGGTCCTAATGCTTACATGATACACACATTACCAACTAAGCCAATTCATTAACCTTTCAGGGTTTTTGTTTTGTTTTTTTGTTTTTTGTCTTTTTTTTTTTTTCCTCACTATTCTTCTCCCTCTTTGAACTGATTCCTCTAGTACCTGTGTCCATACATAGTTCAGGCTTTGTATTAGTTACTTTGCATAGCTTTAACCAAAAAAGCCCTGGATTAAACAAGATTTATCTTGGTTCATGGTTTCAGAATATTTGTTCCATGGTCATTTATCCAAATGCATTTGGGTAAGAATATCATGGCTGTGGGGGCCGTTTGGTAGAAGAGACTTCATTTTGTGGCAAGTAGTGAGGGCAAAGGAGTAGGGATAGAGTAGTCTCTAGGGTCCTGCTCCACGGATGCACTTCTGTCAACTAGTCCTTCCACCTCCAGGTTCTAGGTTCTTCACTCGGGGAGCATCTCATATTCAAACTGTAACCGGCTTCCACAGTGGTTTGACATATTGATATTTGGATAACAGTGCTTGGTTGCCTGTCTCTAGTAGTTGAGGAGAGGCATGGAGGATGGATTCTGCCTTTTCCCTTGGAGCATAGGACTTAGTATAGAAATTTATTCCAGGAATGAGAAGATAAAGAAGTCATGAATATGAATGAGAAGCATCCGTTGTTGTTTATTGTGTAGGGATAAAGAAATGAGGCCGTTCCCTGGCAGGAGTGGGGGAACCTCAGAGAGTGAGTCTGAAATGAAAGAGAGGGGAACGTAGAGATGGTAGTGAGAGGAACAGGTGCCCGCTGTGTACTGAGGACATAGCACATTTAGCTCTGCCGCAGGTCTGTGAATTAGATTCTCTGGCATATGACCAAGCAGCTTATCCAGGATCTTACACCTAACCTTCCATGAGTCCCTACAGTGCATAGGGAGCTTGCAGTGATTGCACAGCAGTAGTTGCACTTTTCTTGCCAGTAAAGGTATCTGATGAAGCATCGTATGTGTGGAAAGGCTTGCTTTTCTGTTTTGCTATACCTAAGCATCAAAACGTGTCTGATATCACTGTGTAGTATAGAGAGCTGTCATTAACTCAGATTAATAACCTTTTTAATGCTATGGCAGAGAGAATATGTTGAGGATAAAATTCTTCCTATATGGTAGGGAAGTTTTATTGTAGTGTGTTGTAGTCTACACTACTGTATTGTACTTTACTTTGTACAATACAGAGTGGTAAAAAGGTGAATATAACCCCCCTAAACCTCTTCTCATTATTACAGAATGAGAAATACTACCAGTCCTCAGGGTCCATGGTTTCTGTATCTGCAGAATTAGTTAATTAATAATTGAGGATGTTAGAGAAATAACATTGTCATGTCCTGGTTTTTCTAGAAACAGTATAGTATAACTGTATTTATTGTTAGAATTGAGAGTAGTCTACAACAAAACAGCATATAGGAGGATATATACAGATCGCATGTAAGTGCTGCTTCTTTTTGTATAAGGAACTTGAACATCCTTGGATTCTGGTATCTTGAGAGTGAATTCTGGAACCAGTATCCTTACAAGTACCAGGGACTGTGCAAATGTTTAATTGATCTTGTAAGACAAGTCTGTCCTGATTTTATCAACTCCCAGTTCTTACCTGGAGAATAAGGTAACAACATCTTAAGTAAGCTGAATAAGGAGAGTCTTACAAAGCAGTGTCTGACATGTAGAACATTGTAGTCTTCACTTCACTGTAGTACATTATAAAGACATTACTAACTGTTGGGGGCCAACTTTTAGCAGAAAGCGGCTATCAGCTTTGTAGCCATCTTGAGCCATATACCCTGACATGTGACTTGGATTACAATAGCCTAGAACAGCTGAGCACACTCCGATAATCTTGGTTTAGATACCTTGAGATTAAAGGTGCGTGAGATTAAAGGTGTGTAACTTAAGAGTGAAATTTAGAAGTATAGAGATCAGATTTAGAGACAAGACCTAAGGGCATGATTAAAGGCGTGACCAAAAGTTGTAGCTTAGAAGTGAGACATATAAAAGGCTAGAGGCAGACAGAGAGAGTAACAGATTACTTGACATTAGGTAGAAGACACTTGGCTCTAGAGAGAATCAGACACATCAGACAGAGGAGATAGAGAAGCAGGCACTTGGGAGAGAACTTGGAAGAAGTAACTTGGAACTTGGAGGTACTAGGAACTAGGAACTCAAGACTTGGGACTTGGACTAAGAAAGAGAGACTGAAGAATAAACGGGACTGAAATACACTCTGTCTGGTCTCCATTCTTTGAGTCTGACCTCACTCTCTCTCTTGCTGAACCCCGACCGGCGGACTGGAGCGGCGGACTGGAGCGGCAGCTTGGGCCGGGATAACGCGGGGCAGCCCGGGCCTCAACATTTTGCTCGGGCCCCAACAACTAACAGGCATGTCCTGTTATCCTATTTGAAGATCATGCTCTATTTGGGTGAAGTTTTCATCTGGGCTTTACATTTTTGAAAATTGATTAAGGAATACTTAATTATGTAGAAAGCACATTTTCTTAGGGTCGTTGAGTGTTCTAAAGTTAATCAAAGCCCACTATGGATATCTCTTTAGGAAATGTATTCTCTCATTCAGACAATTGAGCAATTCCTGGATGTCTTTTGAATGCTTTTCTTTTTAAGCATTTGTGTTACAGTTTTTCATCTGGACATCATCTGTCTGGTTTCTTTACAACCACCAGCCCCTTCTTTCTAAAACATGAGTATATTTTCTTTACCCTGTGTGGTTCCACACTGGGAGCCGTTACCCTCAAGGTATATGAGGGCTTCTTCTGGTCCCTGTTGCCATACACTGTTCTCCTGGGTCTCTGTATGAGTGGTGCTTCTGGTACTCTACTCCACCACAAGACTCATCTTGGTTTTCCACCTTGGGAGATTATTCATGAGTATCTCCTTGTCTCCTAGAATCTGTGTGCATTGGTCTGGTAATTCACTTTACTCTTCTGTAATCATTGTCTTGCTTGTCTGTCTTCCCTTTTCCTTCTTAAAACATGCAAGTAGTTTAAGTAAAGCATATTAATTTTACCTAGTTTATAAGCTGCAGTGTGGCATTTCAGTGCATGCATAGTAATAGATAATGATCCTGCCAAGGTGACTAGTATATTTATCACCGCTGCATTATGCTTTATGTTGGGAAAGCGAAAATTGTCCCTGTTGGCACGTTTGAAGTAATTGTCCTTCGTCATCATCATTAAGGTGCATACGTACAGTGCTGTAAAACAGGAGGAGTGATTTCTCCTCTCCAAGCTCCCATTGCATTTGAGAGCAGACTGCCCTGTCTCATTCCTCTTAGTACTGGGTCTCAGATACATAAAAACAGGATAAATATTTGTTGACTGAGATGGTGGCAGATTCACTTGAGTCTTCGGTCTGCAGTAGTAAAGGAAAATGAGCAGAGGAAGCGTGCAGGAAGTAAGAGCCATACTTGATTTTCTTTTGTGCCTCATTACACAATTTGTAACAGCTCAGAAAGTAGAAATCTCTGAACAAACCTTGTATAAAAATGTAGTGGCAGAATGTAAATCCACTAATAATTTTTTGAGTAAATGTCCTCTGAAATTTCTGGGTATGCTCAATTTGTGTGCCAGCATTAGCATGGACATTCTTGTAAAGCCAATTTGAGAAGAATCATACACCTAAGAGTTTGCTCTAAACTGGTTTCAGAAGCACCAGTTGTGGTACCTTGAGTGTAGGTAGATAAATATCAAATCAGCAGCTCCACAGTTCCAGAAACAATGAAAAGTATAACCAGTAGAGGGCACTCAGAGCATTTCTTTGGAAGACTGAATCTTGGGTCAGTTCCTTTGCATGTCTTGCATTATTCTTCAGTTCCTATGGAGGAAATTGGTGTGAAATACACATTGATTTATCTGCCAGCTGGCCAGACGAAACTACTGTTGTATCCATGAGAAATTTACAGTTAATCTTAGAAAGTTACATTTGGAGATCCTCTCTACTCTGGTGTCTGATATCAGCTGCATTGGGCGTTCAGCAGGAGTGGACAGTGTGATCAGCGGTTACACGATGAGAGGTAGATGGACAGGAATTTCCTACTCAGACTTAGCTTGTACTGGGCAGGCACAGCATTCTAAAGCTAATGTGTTCTTCCCAAGGGCCTTCAGGTTGAGCTGCTCTAGTGCTATATAAGTGTCAATGTCAGGTTCTCATTGTTAAAATGATGGCAAGAATAGCTCACTTCTCTCCTACCAGCTCTCAGAAGCTGTAAGATATTCTTCCAAATGTTGCTTACAAATACACATATTGACTTAATATATACTAATTACTAACTGTATCATTTACTCATTTAGGGATAATCATCTTTGCAAATCTGGACCACCCTGGCCAAACATTATAATTTGGAAATCTCAGTAAATAATCTTGAGGTTAACTGTGAAGACCTTCACTTAGATATGTGTCTTCCCCATTAGATTCATTGCACATGGATGTTCAGAGATCATGTTTCCCTGAGTTGAGGCACAGGTACAAAGCAAGGTCTAGCAATAAAAATGCCTAATACATCAAATAGCTGGTTTTAGGGAGATACCTTTTATTCAGCCATACTGGTATCCAAAGACCTCGAGATTAAATTTGAAGTTTCTTTTTGTCATGACCTGAGTCTGATCACAAAATATTACATCTGGGTGGCAAGGAGATACTTCCCAAACATACAGGGACTCATAAATAACTTGACCCTTTTTCCCATGTCAGTTACAGACATAGATGTTAAAAGCAAATATAACCTCTACAGCTTATGTGAGACACTTCATATTTGTTTATTTGTCAATGCTTTTTGCATAAGTTGAAAACTACTCTAGGAACCATACCCAGGATTTTACCCATACATACTTATTTTAGTGGGAACGACTATTTCATGTCTTGTGTATATGTTAAATATTCTACGTGTTTCTATTTGGAAAGGTATTTGATTGCTTATGTCCTAATTAATATTCTTAAAAAACATAGCCTGCTTTAATTAGTAAACCCACAGGTGATGTTGATGCCACTGGCCCAGGGACTAGCCTCTTAGAATAGTATGGGAGAATTAACTTTTGAAAATCATTTCTCTGGTGGAGCCTAGAGTTAGCCGTTCCAGAGCTTACCATATTTATTAGTTTCCCTGCTCAGACGTCAAGCCATATGATTTGGTTACTTCTCTATAAATGACCAGAAAGCAATAGTTTTGTGTATCATTCTGTCTCTAGTAATTGTTCAGATCTGCTTTGTAGCTCGAAAGCCAGTAGAGATGTGGATGAGTGTGGCTGTGTTCCATTAAAACTTATGGACTAGTGGAGTGGATTTCAGACCTCTAACAGACTTATCCTCATATAGGAACCTCAAATTGTTCCTCTAGTAAATACCTTCATTTATGGGCTTTATTAGTGTAATTATAGAAGTTCCAGACTTTACATGGCCAATACTGTTGTCCCTTAGTTTTCCTAAATTGAAATGTATGTTCTTTCTTTTCTTTGTTTTAAAATTGTACTTACTATTATTGTGAGTGGGTGAGGGGTGGCATTTGTGGCATGTGCCATACTATGTATGGGAAGGCTAGAGGATAACTCTGAATCAACCTCTGGGTTGATGCTCTAGCCACCTTAATATGTTTTCTGGGATTGTACTTTCTGGATTGACACAGCGTGGACCTATACCTGTTTACCCATCTCGCTGGCCCCCTTTCCTTTTTGCTTAATGTATTATTGCACTGTTGATGGCAAGTCTGTGCATTGGTATATACAACCATTTTTGTAATGACATCAACATACATTGAAAATTAAAATTAAGAATTTATTTCTCAAAGTTTGATTTATTGTTTCACTTGATTTCTGTAAATAATCACAAGTTTAAAGAGAATTTAGCTTAGTCTTTTTGAGGTATCAGGTGGTTTTCATCATTTAGGAAGGAGGGAGTGTTATCTATCAGCTTTGTCAGTGTGGCCAAATAATACTTTGATGTTGGTGACCTGCCTGTGCATTTTAATATGTGCAGTAGCATCTCTGTCTTTAAGCCACTAGATGCCAGTATCATTCCATCTGTAACAATAAAGACATGTACAGATTTCCCTGTGTGGTAAAATTCACTCCTGTTGGAGGACAAATGGAATAGAAGACTGAACCAGAGAAAAGATGTTTTCATTTTTGTTCTGCCCCCATCCTGGCTTGTAGACCTAGTGTTGAGGCTATTCCCTGCTTCATCTTCTTTCTCTTGGGGATTTTTAGCCTTTATATATTTTCTTAATACTGGTATGTTTTTCTGTAGTGTATAAACATTGTTCTGGTTATATCTATTTTCCTACTAGGATTCCTAACTGGGTGCCATTGAAGATCTTTTGGGAAGCCCTTGGCTTAGAGCTCTGATCTGATAGAATAGTGTTTTATTTAAATACTGTTCTCTCTTGAAAAACAGGGGCCAGAGTTGGGCATCGCTCCTTGATGAGATACTACAAACAACGATTTGGCGTGCCAAGAGCTCTGACAGTTGCTAGAAATCAGAAGGCTGTGGGCAGGGTCCTCCAGCAGTACCGAGCCCTGGGGTGGACGGGCAGCACAGGTACATCATGCTTACATGCCTGGGTTTCCTGGGCGCTTGGGTGACAGGTTATCATTTGTATTGTCCTTCTGACTCCTTTCCAGGGGAAGCTTGACTTCTTACTTCTGGGACTTCCATTATCACAGGATACTTAGGGCAATAAGTCCAAGACTCCATGACTTAAAAAAATTAATATTCCTGGCTTAGTAACTTAATATGCATCATGAACCTTTGCAGAAGATAATATGTACAAAAAAAATCTTAGAAATCATTACAAGCTGAAGTTATCTGGAGATAACACAGAATTAAATAATATCTTAGTGGAGCTGTGGAGACGGACATGGCATGTGTTATAAACTCTTACATGAGCGTTATTAAACTTCCTCTTCTGTTTGCTCATCTGAACAAAGGGAAATGGTTAACAGGCCCCCACCTTAGAGTTGAGAGGCTTGTCTGTCACGGTCCATGTGTGATACTAGTGCATCTACTACAGGTAGCCCCCTTTGGCAATTTTTTTCCAATAGAAGTGGATTGAAATGAGTAAAGCTAACAGCTGAAGTTATTAAGCTCTGAAACCACAATGTGCTGTTACCTAACTCTCAGAGTGTGCTGTATAAAGCTGTCTTTTCTGCTCTCCTGGGAGATAAAGTCCAAGTGGAGGTGATGAAGATAACTTCCTTTCTGATGTCCCAAAAAGCCCTAGTGCCTAAAGCATTGCAAACATCGCTGTTTACAAAGTTCTGATATGCACAGTTCTTAGTGCATGTAGATCTCTGAGCCCCATTGCTTGGAACCCCCACATTAGATTCTGTTTTTAATTATCAGAACCCACTTATCCTAAGCTAACTTTGGAAATTCTCAACAAAGATTTGACTTCCTCTGACCCACACCTAATTTCTCACCCTCCTTCGACCACAGGAGCAGCCCTCATGCGTGAAAGGGACATGCAGTATGTTCAGAGGATGAAGTCAAAATGGATGCTGAAGACGGGAATGAAGAACAATGCCACTAAGCAGATGCACTTCAGGGCTCAAGTGAGATTCTGAGAGGCTGAGACTGAGAGATGCATCTCTTGCTGCACTTCCCTCTTTGAGGACCACTGAAGCCAGATTGCTGAATGGTTTCTTTGCTGCTACTTTATTTGTTCTGATCTAATAAAGTCAAAATCATGTTTGTCCAATGTCATTTTTGAGTGGTGTTTAAAGCTTTTAAGTGGTGACGTGCTTGTTGGGCTCCAGGCCCTGCATTACCTCCTGACAGTTGCTTTACTGCCTCAGCTTTCAGATGCTTTCTGGCTGTCAGCACAGGGTGGAAACATAAGTGATTTGTCTACTCCAAAATTAGTGTAAAATTTGGAATAACTCATTACTTCTTGTCAGAGGGACCATAGGGACTTTGAGACTTACATATGAGCAAAACTGAATGCCACCTGGGAACGTGTGTGACTTAGGAAGAGTCCGTGTCTCTGGGCATATTGATAAAATGCAGAAAAGGAAAGAACAGAACATGTTAAGGGCTTGCTATGAAGGTTTTTTATTTCTAAGTAAGAATGAAGAATGACTGCCAGCTTTTATGTAGTTTTTAGGATTGCTGCACAGTTAAATCTCTGAAGGGATTCTTAATTTAGGTCGCTTAGGAGAAGGCACTAATAATACATTGGGAGGGAAGCTCAGCTCGGTATTCATTGAGCTACCTTTGGGACTTTGGGAAGGTGATACAGGTTTTGCATTTTGGGGGTTGGTTCTTAGAGTTCTTTTATCTCACAGCTTGTGATGCTCAAGGAAACAAAGGACCCATTCCTGCTTCCCAGCAGTGTGTTTGTGAATAAACTCTCAATACAAAAAGTGCCATACTGAGGTCAAAGCTAGGCGTGTCCTGTGACAGTGACTAAGGATAGACCAAGGTCGCCTGGAACCTGTGCTAAGTGGCCTTTGCCAATCTTTTATTTTGACACATTGGATACAAGCTACAGGTCCTGATGTGGAATTGATGCCCGTGTCGCTCAAGATGAAAATTAACTATTGTTTGGAACAGGGCTCTTTGGTTTGAATTCTATTCCTTCATCTCTTCTAGCATTCTCCTCACAGAAGTCCTCCGACATCTCCGACATATGTATAAATCTATACCTTTATAGTATGTCAGGCGATATGTTTTCAATCTCCACTCTATTGAATACAGTGTTCTAATTGTGTTAGACCTCTTCTAGGTTTCTTTTCATTCAAGTGTCGGGCATCCAGCTCATAACTTGTGATGGTTACCTGATCTTCTATCACTGTGTGTTTACCTCCTTCTGCTGAGCTTATAGCTTGGTTGTCTCTAGTCCATCAGTTCCACATCAGGACCTGGAGCTTGAACTCCAGCTTGTACTTACTTTGATAGGCACACCTTTTTGTCATCTTCCTCCTTCTCTTCCTTCCTCTTCTGCTTCTTACCACTGGGGTAGGAGACAATGGTGGTGGTATTTACTAACCTCAAATACCAATGCTACCCCCATTTATTAGCTATCTTTTCCATCCAGCAGGAGAGCCTTTTTCTGATTTTGATTACAACCTAGTTTTTCACTTCTGTCCACATAAAATATAAAATGTAATTTATATGCCATTTTGACTTGTGGCCTTCCTCCTGGGATTAATCCCAGGTTCAGGGACAGCTCTATCAGGTTGGCTTTTGTGGCTTTAGCTGGAGACAAGAAGACTGGATCACAACTGAAGACAGCATAAACTTGTTCTTCTCCTTGCATGTAGCAGAGGTACCTGGTGGCCTGGTTTTCACTGCCCATCTCCAGAATAGATTCTTGATGTATTCTGTATCTGTACCACAAACCCATGTTTTACTGAATAAGCAAATTTTTATAACTTTTCATTGTAAAATATAGTATAAAATATAGTATTTTTGCTGTATTTTCATATAGTTCATATATTTCATAGAGAAAGAAATAGACAAGTTCAGTAACATTTTAAAGGCGACAGCAGATAGAAGCCTGAGATGATTCCTTGCTTGGGCTTCCTAATACTGTTTCAAAGTTAGTTCCGGCTGGGGCCTGTTTGCCCACATTCCCCAACAGCAAGTTGTGATGGTGTAACTGAGTGGGTCAATGGTATGCACACAGAGAGCGTGGTATAGTTAATTGCAGATCAACCCTGAGACAGACTGCTTTGGTTCTGCTTTTTTCCCCTGTAAGCTGGAAACTGTGTTTCCATACAGATAAGGGATAATGTCTGAGGGGTGGCAGAGCAACGGCATGGATGGAGCGATGTTTCCAAGTGACCGGAAATAAAGCTATCTCGTCAATTGCTTTGGTTGGGTTAATCAGAGAAAGTGAAGCCACAATGCTGTGGAGTTTCCATTAGTTTCTAAAGTACTCTTAAAGAGTCCCCAAGTGATGCTAACATAAGGTATATGTAATTCAAATTTAAGATACAGTTGACAGTAACTGTTTCTTCCCGTGCGACTATTCTCAACCTGAGGGGTTCGGTTCTTATGGAGAGCTTGGTTTAGAGACAGTGGGAAATAAGTACAACTTATAATCTTGGGGATTTTCTCAGAGATGCACACACTATGTTATGTATGTATGTATGTATGTATGTATGTATGTATGTATGTATGTATGCATGTATTGGCTGGGAGGAAGGGTGCATTTCATTTTAGTTTGTAAACCATCCTTCAGGGAAGTCAGGACAGGAATTCAAGGCAGGAACTGGTACAGAGGCCATTGGAGGAGTGCTGCTTCTCGGCTTGCTCTTCAAGGTTTGAACCTGGAACCACCAGCCCATTGGTGGCACTGCCTACCGTGAGGTGGAGCCTCCCACATCAATCATAAAATGCTACAGGCCAATTTACTAGGAACATTTTATTGTTTGAGGTTCCCCTCTTCTAAAATGATTCCTGCTTGTGTCAAGGTGACATAAAAGTAGCCAGCACATGGGGTAATTGATTCCCCCACACACACCCCAAGATTGGCAAAGGAAAGCCTTTGTGGCTCTGTAATGTATAGTAGGATCAGATTGTCTGTGTGACTCCCCAGGGTAGGCTATGTATGAATATCTGAGGATGAAGTCGAAACTACAGTGGAAACCCCAGCAACTAGAAATTCAGGGCAATGTTTCTATAATCTCATTTATCTTCTTTGTTTTGGGACAGTACAGAGAAAATATTTTCATAAATTGCATGGCAGCTACACGTCTGCTTGTTCCTTTGACTCCTAGGGTCTGCCTTACCTTCCTTTGATGATGGGCTGGACCTCCTTATTCTCATAGTAAAGTGTGCAAGCAAGGCTGTCAGTTTCAGCGGGAGTTATTAAAGGCAGTTTGGCTTTCAGTTTTCTTTCTTGTGCTCTTGACCATGCAAGAAATCGGATTATCTAGAGGACTTCATATGGCATGGAGTCCCAGGCTACAAGGGACTTGCGATAGTCCCCGATGGATGAAACCCCAGCTAACTGCCAGCACCAACTACCAGCATCTGAATACCTTACATGGCGTTCACATATAACTTTACATAACAACAGTCCCTACCAGTTTCCAGGCATAATCTTAAGACAGAGCCAGGTAGAAACTGCCTGTGAGCCTTTCTCAAATGAACAATGGAATTGATGTTAACAGCATAGTTGCTTTCTTAAGATTTATATTACTAACGTTACACATTAGTAACTAGAATGTATTGTTCATAAATTCTTTGTCTTCCACTTTCCACCTTGTGTTGGAGTTTCTCTATCAATATACATCTAAATCTGAGATTTACACATACTATCTTAGCTCTTCTTCTTGTCACCCTTAAGAAGCAGGTAGTTCCTCAGTTACAGCTGAGGAACCTTAGGTGTAACAACCCAGAGTGACACTTCTCTCAGTCACTATTCTCTGCTGAGAGTCCCTTGGAATTACAGAGTCTTAGATTATGGCCAGACAGTGGATCTGATTTAAGTCACTACCCACCATTTCATCCTTTAGCTTTGAGTTTTGGTTACGTATAAAAATCTGTGTACTTTGGATGGTACAATGTTAACTTGTCTATGGAACACATTAGTATCTGACTGCAGGAAGAAACATTTCTTCAAATGTTCATGTGTTTGCTAACCACTATTCTGAAAGCTGTTCACAACTAGTAAGGAGATGTGTTTGTATTTCTGTTTTTATTTATTTATTTATTTATTTATTTAGTGTGTGAATGTGTTTTGCCTGACTCTGTGTGTGTGTGTGTGTGTGTGTGTGAATGTGTTTTGCCTGACTCTGTGTGTGTGTGTGTGTGAATGTGTTTTGCCTGACTGTATTCGTGTTGTGCATTATGCGTGCCTGTTGTCCATAAAAGTGAGAAGAGGATGTCAGGTCACCTAGAACTGGATTACAGATAGTTGTGAGCCACCATATAGGTGCTGGGAACCAAACCTGGGTCCTCTACAAGAGCAACAAATGTTCTTAACTGCTGAGCCATCTCTATACCCCAATTTGTTTTAGTATTATTTTCTGAGTAAACACAGTAATTATTTTAGAGGAGCTGAAGAATATACATTCAGCATATCCCTATATTTAATAAACCTATGTTTGGATAATTAAAACTGTACTGAAATCACCCAAATTGTGTTTCTTAAATCTATTTTGATTATGTTTGGAGAGATAGTTCAGTGGTCAAGAGCACTTGTTTCTCTTCCATAGGATCCAGGTTCAATTTCCAGCACATGCTTGCTCACAGCCATCGGTACCTCAAGTCTTAGGGAGTCAATGCCCTTTTTGCCTCAGCAGGCACTGAATACATGTGGTGCAGGCAAACATTCAGGTAAAACACCTGAATGTTTTTTTTTTTAATTTGAAGTTCTGAATTACTTATTATTATATCACTTACGTTTTTTTATTAAAATCACACCTGGCATTCCAGTCTCAATACCATTACACTTGGAGTCACGTGTGTCAGGTGTGTCGGATGGTTTCAGTTTCTCTTTTTCAAACAGTGTCTGCAAAGATGAAAGGCAAGATTCTAAGTGAAGGATTTCAGAGCTCCTGGGGTATTTAATATTGTGTACTACACGGGAATGAAAATTCTAAGTTGACAGTAAACTTAGTGAAAGGAAACTTTTAACATTGGAGCTTGGACTGATTTATTCCGAGATGTCTTTCATATTTTCTTCTTTAAGCAAGTGAAATTGGGGCAATTTATAAATATATTTTCCTTCATCTTGAAACTTGGGGGGGGGTGGGATTCCTGGACATACTTACGTGTATGTAATGTGAAAATTCAGCAGCAATGTTAAAACTCAGTAAGATGCTATATGTGATTTATATAGATGAACTCATTTAGTCTCTAAACAGTTCTGTGAACACAAAAAAATGTCTCTACAGTTAGGGTGGTAAGGTTAGGATATGATTCCTGGTGTTTAGGCTACAGACAGAGCACTTGACACTAACAGTTACAAAGGGGTTTGTTTGGGTTATATTGTTCTTTTCAGCTGAGATCCTTTCAGAGTACTCAGGTTTCTTAAGACTTTTTGTTTGTGATAGTTGCATCGGTCAGTCATTATAAATTAAAAATATTTATTTATTGAAAAGTAATAAAGTCAGGGCTGGAACATAGTTCACTTGCTAGAGTACTTGCCTTTCATGCAGGAAGTTTGATCGAGGCACTGCATAAACGGAGTATGGTGCCTCATATCTGTGGTTCAAGCTCTCCTAGGCAGAAGGAGGAGGATTTGGAGTTCAAGGTGAGCCTCTACTATATAGCAAATTCACAGCCAGCCTAGGCTACATGAAACTTTGTCTCAATAAAATAAAAGCAATGAAATTGTTGTTTGTTAATATTAATATTTTTTTCATAAAAAATAGCACCCGAAGCTATAGTGAGATGGGCAAGTTTAAATTGCCTTAATCTGTTTTGTGGCGCTATAGCCATGCCACAGATCAATTTGTAAAGAAACAAAATTTCTCTCAGAGCTCTGGAGGCCGAGTTCAGTATTAAGGTGCTAGCAATCTGTCAAAGGCCTTTCATGGTCTAAATGAAAGATCAAGAGAAAGTCAAGCCTGCTTTAATAAACTCTCTCCTGCAACAGGAAACCCACTGTGACAGCAGTATTAATCAGTTCATAAGGGCAGAGCCTCTTAAAGGTCCCGTCTCAACACTGTTGCACTGGGGACTCAAAATATGAATTTTGGAGGACACATTCGGACAGCACATAGCATTTCATGATCATATCTGCCTCAAGTTCAGGTACTCACCATGTACAGTTATTCTACCCAAGTAGCTCCTGAAGACTTAGCCAACAGTTCTTGTGGGCTGGCGTCTCATGATGCAGCTTTCCTAGACCTCAGGTGTTTGCAGAGTTTGGTCTCTAAGTCTGCCTGACTCCCAAGGGTACCAGACATTCACCTCAGGCAATTTTCTTTATTGGCTTTGCTCTTAAGGCTCTCTGGACATTGTTCTAATGAGTACTCTCTGCAGAGGCTCTGCTACTTTGATGTCTGCCTGGAGCTGTCTGTCATTTGAAATCTAGGTGAAAGTTACCATGGTCTTCACAGAACTTGCTTTCTACATGTTTGTGAAATTAGCATCACATGCATGTCACCAGTTTATCTTGTATCTTCCAGAGCAGAGGGTCAAGCTATACTCTTAAGCTTGAGACTGCTCGAGACAAGATTTGGTGACAAAGAAGCACTCAGTTTGAATCTTAGGAAGCAGAGGCCGTTGGCAGTGTAAGGCAACAAATGGTGCTATTTCACAGACATGTTTCTGGAAATTTGACCAGCTTTGCCCCAAAGATTTCTGGAAAATGCCTTTGGGGGTCATTCTCCTATTGTTTTGTTGAAAAGAACCTGTTTTCTATTTACACCAGTCTCCAGCAAGTAGATGGTTGACCACAAACTTGATTCTCTTACTTGAACATAATGTTTCATTCTTAGCGCGGTTAAGCTGAGAGCCTTTCAAGTCTTCCATTACGCTTCTCTTTTGATTGTATTCCCCACCCTAAAGTCACTCCTCTTGTCGCTTGTTTAATTGTAAATAACCATGAGAAGCCACACGCCATCTTAGCTCTTTCCTGCTTAGATAATTCTGACTTCTTCCTCTTGAATTCCATTTTCTGTGAAGACTTAGAACATAAACACAATTCCATCAGTTCTTTGTTAGTTTAATTTTAAGGGTGGACTTGAGTTTCTAATATCCTTTTCTTCATTTCCCTTTGATTCCCTCATTACAAAGTCCTTACCATCCATGTTTCTATCTGTAGTCTGATTAAACCAGTTTCTTTTACCTTTTGTCTTCTGAACTTTCCCCAAATTTTCTCTCAATACTTCACTCATAGCAACACAGGATTCTTCAAGCCTGCCCTTCCAGCCTCTGCCCATTATTCCATTCCAAGTAATTTCCAACATTTTTAGCTATGTGGTATAGTCAGGGCTGCTCATTTCAGTATTTTTTTTTTTTTTTTTTTTGGTCTCAATTTGTTTTCTGTTGCTGTAATGGAGTCACACAGATAATATAATTTATATAGAAATATATTTCTCATAGCTTTGAATGCTCAGAAGTTCAATGTCAAGTGTCACTGAATGTTCTCACTATGACATCACATGCTGGTAGAGGGCAAGGAAGAAGCAAGAAGAGAGTGTGGCTCATGGCTGTGATCTGAAGCAGGAAGACTTTTGTGAGCTGGAGGCTGCCAGGCTGCATAATATATTATATGCCCTGATCTACTGTGTACAATCCTGTCAACAAAACAACACAACGAGCAAGGAGGGGGAATGAAGAGGGAGGAGGTAGAAGAGAAAGAAAAAGAAAAGAAAAACAAAGGGTAAACCAAAAAGGGCTGACCTCACAAGTAACTGACAAAACATGGAAGCAGTATTAGTCCATTCATAAGAACAAATCCTTGGCTGAGGAGATGGCACAGTTCAGTAAGTGCTTACTTTACAAGCCACAGGACCTAAGTTCAGATCCCCAAAACTCAGATGAAAGCCAGGTGCACTAGCAAGCACATCTGTAATCTTTATGCTCCTATGGGAAGATCGGAGGTAGAGACAGGAAATTCCCCCGAAGTGTGCAGGCCAGAGAGCTTGGAGTGCATAGTAGAGAACAACAAAAGGCCCTTTCTCAAAACAAGGTGGAGCAGAAGGACTGACTGACACCTGAGGTTGTCCTTTAACTCCCACACATATACAATGGCTCATGTGTTCCCCATGAAACAACAATAACACACACACAGACACATACACAAAGCAGAGCCTTTGCCACCTAATCTCCCATAAAAGAAGTGCAACTTCTTGTCACTGTTGTGCCTGGCATCAGGTTTTCAGTATATGTTCCTTGGAGAGGAGGATACATGGCATGCACTTTTCCTTCTCAAATCTTAAATGTGTAGCTTGAAAGAATCCGCTTTTGTATCTTCAAAACATACACCTTGAATACAAAGTGAGTATATAAACCATACATAGACCCTGGAAATTCTTCTATTCTCTAATGGAGAAACATGGATAAAGGAGTAAGCCACATCTCGGTATTATTACAAAATTACCTTTGGCTTTGCAAATGCTTTGCAAGCGTCGCAGTGACATCCTGGGGTTCCTGAATTGTACTTTGAAGAGCTACTGCACTGTGTTGTTCTTTAGGACACACGGAAAATGATCTGGCTGAAGTTCCTGGAGAAACAGGGCTTGCTGTAATCCCAGGCCTCTGTGTAAGAACGAGGAGCAGTGGCTATGCACCCAGAGCCTCGGCTGCCCACCTGCTTCTGCCTTTGGCTGCTCTTGGCCCATTCTCACATTCCTCACCTTTATTACAGGACTTGCCACCAGTCCTTTGCTAGACATTGTTTACATCCCCAAATCTACTCCACAAGACTCTCAATGAATGCTAAGATACAGAGGGGGCCTGATCAAGGTTGGTTTTTGCTTCATATTAGCTACTGTTAGGCAAGACCACACCCAGTCAGGAGGGAAGAAAAAGAGACCCAACAAGGACAGATTTTCAACTGTCATTTGAAAGCCTTTGAATTGGTTTACAGATCCATACAGTGGGTTTACAGAAACTTTATCTGGTATATAAAGTACACATTTTAGACATTCTCAGGACCTTGGAGAATCAACTGTCAATCAGTGCATCAATTTTTCTTGAAAAGAATATATTCCACTGACTACAAAGCTTTGGTATTGCCTCCTGACTATCACAGTACACATTCCATTTTGTTGTTCAGAGCTGTGGAAATTTAGACTGTAGATAAGATATGATGTACCTTCTTCATGATGCACCAGTATAAAATGAGGGATTTTGAGCATGTTATTTCCTTTTCATTCTCTCAACTCCATGAGTAAAAAACTTATGTCTAAGGATCTATAAACACCTTGCCCTAGTGTTTGCATTTCAGTCATTTCTACTGGATCCTAGGATTGGAATAGCGGACTGTACATTTTCGCCTGTGGATATTGCCAGTGATGCTGAGACTATAAATGTTAGTCGCAAGGGCTTAGATACTTGGTGACTCTAGTTGCATCAACAGATGCATCAATGAAGGTACTAAAACACTTTATATTTAGCTTATTGAATATATATATATATATATATATATATATATATATATTGAAAATATACCTGGCCAAGACCATGGTACCCCAAAGAATCAAGATAACATGAATGGACACAATAAGATCTATTACTCATTACATTCCAAGTAATAGAAACCAAAGAGGTGACAGCACGCAAAAGCTGGTAAATAAAACCTAAGAATATTGCTCATAACCTCTAATGCACAATTTTTTTTCACAGAAAAATCAACACTGGAATTGTTTGAAGATTAATTCCAGTGGTTCCAAATGAATGTTGGACAAAAATGAAAAATTATAAGACTCTAAATAACACTTCTGACAACTTTATCAGAATTTGAAACTACACAAGTGTTACAGCGATGTTTGGAGTCTTGAAAAGCTTTTAATTATTGGTTCCCATGAGATTTAATAAATCTCTATAGTTTCAAAGTTCAAATCATTTAAAATTTTTACCTAGAATATTTTCTAGCTTCTGGAGGAAATACATTCCATCCGTGCAGGCATCCGTACATGTCATGACTATTAAGAGGCAATTTACCTTTGCACCCAGTTTAAATACACATCTATTTTAATTACAGTAGACCTGAGCTTGCCACTGTCACAACCTCAGCAGTATGGCATTTCAAATACCTCTTTGCCATGTCAAAAAGTAGGACAAAGCTGTTTCTTAAAGGGTAAAGAAATCGAGAGACACAGACTCTTCCACTATGTGGATGTTCAGTGGAAGGAGTTGTGACTGCGGTGGAGAGTTGGAAGGATCTGGTTTTCCTCTTTATTCTCCTCTCTTCTACACTTTCCTGTCTCCGTGTCTCTTTGTTTCTCTTTATTTTGCCCTTTAAACATTGACATTTCCCTTTGCCTATACATCAGACTACTGCTGCTTTATTGCCTTCGCGACATAGAACATCTTTAGGAAAAAAAATAAATCAGAACAATGAGTGGGATCCAGGGCTTCTCCCTGGATCCCTGGTAACAGGTGTGGCATCCATAGTGGGTTTCGTTGCTCGAAGCCATTAGAAGTGTGACCCTATCTTCCTTGCGGACCACAGGAACAGGAATGCCCTCCTCTCCCTCTTAGGAGTGCTGACCATTGCTGTGCATAGTTAAGTCCTCTAACCTTGCAGAAGGAAACGTACTTCTCAAGGCCACACCCCAGTCTGCAGTGGGGTAGGGTAGCCTACACTCCATGTCTGGCCTCCTTCCTTGACTAGAACAAATCTGACAGCAATCCATGGCATTCCCAAAGGCCTCTGTTAGCTGAATCCCAGGCAATTTTCTCCTTCTGTGGACTTCTTTGTCTTCTATCCTCATATAATAATTGATTCTGACTACATTGAACAGTAAAAGTCCTTCATGAAAATCTCTTATTCAGAATTCGTGTTCACAGAAAACTCTGGGGTCTGGAGTGAGGCCATGGAAGGGAACTCTAATTCGAGGCTGAGTCCTCAGCTGCCCAGCATGGTCAGCAAGGATGTTCTAGCTGTGTGGTTGGAATACTGATGGCTTCAGCTGCTGCAGCCATGCAATTACTGCAGCTTTCACCGTGATGAGATGTGAAGGCAATGTACTTGCTGTGTCCAGAGTCCTTGAGAGGTCCAGGGCCAGTGGTAATTGTTAGTACAGGGCAATTGGATAGCAGCTGCTTAGTGCTAGAAAATAAATTAGAGAAAGGTGATGAAGGTTGCAGTGATTGATCACCAATTTCAGGCTAAGTGTGAAGGCTAGAAGGCATACAGTGGTTTATAGAGAGATTCCCATTGCCAGAAGCAGAAACCAGCCAGGCTTACACCTTGTACTTAACTCTAAGACTAGTAGAGCTCCAGAGAAGGTAACATTTCTAACACCAGCAAATCTGCTACATCAGGGTCAGAGACCTGGCTTGATTCTGAGACAAACCTAGAATTTCTAGATTAACTGAACACCCTGGGCTCATTCTCTAATTCAGAGTTCCTTTTGCTCACTCAACTGAAGATAAATTGGAAGGCTTTGCCTTACAGCATGTTCCCAACTCAGGACTGGTCCTGACCCCAAACACTAGACCAATAACTACAATCAGCAATGGGGTCCTCCAAGCCAAATCCAGCCTCTAGTCTGTCTAGAGTAAGATGGCATTGGATTCCACCATGCTATTCAGTGCCACATTGCTTCTGGGTGCTTTCATGCTGCATTGGAAGAGATGAGCAGGCTCAACAAGGGGGCCCACACAAGTTAAAATATTGCCAGTTGGTGCTTTTGGGATAATTTGAGTGGCTGCAGAAGCATAAACGCTGGTTCTGATAAGGAAGAAAAAATTAATATATGCCAAAGAATATGTAAGATCTAACGGAAGACTACATTCTGAAGAGCCTGGATTAAGTCGGACGGCATACAGCATTAGACAAGGTTTATCTGTATGGGAGCTGTCCTGGGATACAGGACTTAGTGCTCTTACTTTACTTATGGATTCTCTTGATTGACTCTTCCTTTTTAGCAAAGTGATTGCCAAACTCAGTAAGGCAGATGTGTGAGGAGTATATTAGCAGACAATAATGAAAGAAATCAAAGAGCTGAGACAGGCAGACAAATGCATATGGTCTGTAAGGAAAGAAAACCCACAAGGTTACTGACTAGATGACAAGCCCCTTGCTGAAGCTAAAGGGCACGAGCTGGTGAGGAGAAGCCTAGAGCACTGAGAAGTTAATGTCCACAGGACAGTGATGGTGCCATAGATGATGTTGTGATGGAGTTGGTTTCTCTAACAGCAATGGGAATAATAAGATCCCAGGGTGACAGAAGCCACATGACAGAACTTAGGTCGTAGAAGCAGGGAGCTTGCAGTCATTTGAATGAATGCCCAGGTGAAGACAGAAGAAAGCTTCTGTCTGGAGAAGCTACTTGACACTTACTTACATCAGCCCTTTCTCATCTGTAGCAGGTTTCTGAAAACATTTCATATATATGTGTGTGTGAGTATATGTGTGTGTGTGTGTGTATGTATATGTGTGTGTATATATATATATGTGTGTGTATATATATATATACACATATATATACACACACATATATACATATACATATATATGTATACATATATATGAAAAAGCTTCACTTATAAAGCACAATAAGAGGTTAACAACCAATAATAAAATAGACTAATTATAAATATTGTAATAAAATTTATATAAATTCTCTTTCACGTTGTATTATACTCACTCTTCTTGTCCTGATAGGAGATGAAACCCTCAGTGCCTGTGTTGGGGGATTTGTTTCATTGTTTGAAACATTATTGTAATGACATTCTGGATTTATTTTGAATAGCTGTAGCATGATTTGTTGGCATTTAGACTGTTTTAAGTTTCTTGCTATTTAAAATTCAGTCTGGCCATGGTGGGTGGTACAATGTTGTTGCGAGCCGTACTAGTCCCACGTTCGGGCACCAAAAAATGTCGAGGCCCGAGCAAAATGTTGAGGCCCGGGCTGCCCCGCATTTGGGCGGCCACTGTATCCCGGCCCAAGCTGCCGCTCCAGTCCGCAGGTCGGGGTTCAGCAAGAGAGAGAGTGAGGGCGGTCGAGAGGAATGGAGACCAGACAGAGTGTGATTCAATCCCGTTTATTCTTCAGTCTCTCTTCTTAGTCCAAGTCCCAAGTCCTAAGTTCCTAGTTCCTAGTTGTACTCAATTTGTTCTCTTCCGAGTGTCTAATGTCTACTCCTACTCCGAGTGTCTGAATCTCTGTTACTCCAAATTGTTCTCTCTAGAGCCAAGTGTCTTCTACCTAATGTCAAGTAATCTGTTACTTTCTCTGTCTGCCTCTAGCCTTTTATATGTCTCACTTCTAAGCCACAACTTCAGGTCACGCCTTTAATCCTGCCCTTAGGTCTTGTCTCTAAATCTGATCTCTACACTCTTAAATTACATACCTTTAATCTCACACACCTTTAATCTCACACACCCAAGGTATCTAAACCAAGATTATCGGAGTGTGCTCAGCTGTTGTAGGCTATTGTAATCCAAGTCTCATGTCAGGGTATATGGCTCAAGATGGCTGCAAAGCTGATAGCTGCTTTCTGCTAAAAGTCAGCCCCCAACACAGTGTGGGACTAATGACACAGCCATGTGATATAACAGTGGACTACTGTGTCAGGCACGCTGAACAGAAGCACTGCCATACCACAACAGAGAATTTCACAACCGGGATGGCCACTGAGTGAAAGTAAATCCTTCCCTAAATTGCTTCTTATCAGGCATCTGATCACGGTAAGGAGAAAGGCATCAAATACCTACCCACGCCATACTGATAAGCCATGACTAATTTCCAGACCTGCGTCAGTCCTTTGATGCAAGACCTGGCCATGATCCTTGGCTAAAATGAAGATTGTAAGGGGTAGTTGATCCACTTCTCAGTAGGTTCTTTTACTCTACAGATTTATCTGGTGAACATTTGCTCCATTTCTGGTGATGTTATATAATTAACATTTTATCCATGGGAGTTGGCTGAACACCCTTGTTAGCACTGTGGTTTGTAAGGGGAACTCTCTTTGTACAGGAGGTCAAATGGAAGCCTCTGGAATTTTCCTGCCGTGACCGAGAGAATACACTAAAACTCAGGATCCCACACAGGGAAGATAACAGAGAGACCTGCCGTTCCAAACCCATTCAGCTGTGAAAGAGGAGAGGTCCTCACAGAATCCTCACTAATCCATTACTTAGAATCTTTCAAAACTATAGAAGGTAGACAGATCTGGGGGGGAGTTAGGGAAGAGAGAACCATACTCAGAATATGTTGTATGAAAAAAAAGTTATTTTCAATAAAAAAATAGAGATCTATAAGGACTAAATAACAAATTATAAAATCCAATTAGTGTGGACCACCATAAGAATCAACTACTTGCCTACTATATCTGTTGCTGTCACTGAATGTTCAACCTTATAAGCAACAGAAACCAACACTGAGCTTCCAGTAAACACTGTCTCTTCAGAAGAATCACCAGTCACATTTAGAAACTCGATTACCTGGCTCCTTTGCAATCTGGATAGGGTAATCATTTGTCTCGACTGGACTTGGCACATACTTCATAAATGGCTTTATCCTTTTGGCTTCTGGCTATTCCAACAGTACCTGTACCTGACAGTTTACAGCTTTCCTGATACACTGACACAGGTCCTTCATAATGTCACACTTTATAGCAAAGGAAGACCAATGGGTGCAGGACCGTGGGGTCCACTGTCCTCATCACACCCAGCCTTCCCAGAAGCAACTAACTCCTTTACAAAGCATGGGTAAGGTTCCCGGCCTAGAGATGAGACCATGTGAAGATGGAGTCACGTTGAATTGAGGTCCACTATATACTGCTATGTCTTTATTAGATGGATTGCTATGTTATAAAACCAGGTTTGGAATTAGACCTGGATCGTTTCCTGCTATTTGTCATGACCTCTTTAGTGGATTTGTGTTTCTTTGTTCCTAAGTAGTTAGTCTCTGTGCTGGATAATTTTATGTCAATTTGACCCAGGTTGGAGTCATATGAGAGGAGGGAACCTTAGTTGAGCAAATGCATCCATGAGACCCAGCTGTAAGGCTTACTTAGATAGAGGAGGGCCCAACTCATTGTGGGTGGTGCCAGTCCTGGGCCAGTGGTCCTGGGTTCTACGAGACAGCAGGCTGAGCAAGCCATGGGGAACAAGCCAGTAAGCAGTGTTCCTCCATGGCCTCTGCATCAGCTCCTGCTCCAGGTTCCTGCCCTGTTTGAGTTCCTGTCCTGACTTCCTTCTGATGATGAACAGTGATGTGGAATAAACTTTCTCCTCCCCAAGTTGCTTTTGTCATGATGTTTCATTGAAGCAATAGAAACACTGACTAAGACAGTCTTTAATGTCCTGATCACCAGAGGGAATGGTTTCCACTAGGAATAATAATGATAATAATAATAATAATAATAACAATAATAACAACAATAACAACAACAACAATAACAACAACAACAAGCTAATTAAACTTTAAGCTGCAGTTACCACCCAGTTGTAGTTACATATAGGTGGTCACAGGTTACATATAGGCTCTCAGTGTTTCTGTGGAGATTCTGATGATAAGTAGTGTGAATTTGGCCATTCATCGTGGCCATGAATCACCATGGTGATGATCAGGTTCTTTATGGAGCAGAGTCTGAGTTACCAAACCCAAACTCACAGCAGAGGTACTTAAATGTGAGGAATCTAGAAGAGATAGAATGAGAAAGAGGAATTTGCCAGCTATGGTGGTAGCCCCCTGTGTTTTAGCACAGTAATTGTCCTCTTGTAAGTACCCACAGCAAAGGGGAAGATTTAAAACCAAGTATTTATTGTTAAAGGAGATGAACTTGTGGTCTACAGAGACTGGCGATGGAAGACTTCAGTGAAGCAAAGTACTTATTTCCCAAGCCATCAGAGGAGCTGGATCTCAGTTGGGCTTGTGGGCAGTCATCCCAGTTTACTGGAGAGGCTACAGCATGAGAACTTCAGTTTTAATGTTTGCCTGAGACACAAAGAGAATTTAAGGCTTATCTAGGCAACTAAATGAGAATCTGTCTCAAAGAAAAAGTTTTTTTTTTTTTTTTTTTTTTTTTTTTTAAATGTATTTATAAAAAGCACAGGGGATATAATAGCTCAGTGGCAATACAGTTGGGAAAAGGCAAGTAGTCCTAAATTCAATCTCCAGTAGCCAAAATGAAAGAGAATGTGGAGGAACAGTGGGAGAAAGAGGAGGAGCAGTGGGAGGAAAAGGAGGAGCAGTGGGAGGAAAAGGAGGAGCAGTGGGAGAAAAAGGAGGAGCAGTGGGAGGAAGAGGAGGAGCAGTGGGAGGAGGGTGGGGGTGGCTACTTGACTGACTTTTGCAGATGACTCATCACCATGTCTACTTAGGAATGGCCTCTGCTGAGTGGGAGCTACCTTATCCGTGGTCACAGCTGATCATTTCTGATGACATGTTTATGTGTCGCCGTTAGAAACCCTGAAGGACCCATTTTCACCCAGTCTCCCTGTGGAGTGTTCTCATTTTCCAGTAAAAGCGTCATGGTTCAACTGCTCCCTGGGCCCTGCCATTGCAGGTGATGTTCTCTAGGATTCTTCCTAAAGTCCCTGCAGATGACCTTGCCTATTAGAGCCCAGTTCCCCTGGGCCTGACCTCAGAATGTGCTCTGGTTTAAACATTTTATACATGCCCTTTCCCCCAATTTTTACAATTCGACTTAAAAATAATTCATTTGTTAGCACGTAATTGCTCAATGGCAAACTGAAAATGAAAGCATGTAGTCATTTAATTTAGCTCAAAATATTTTACCGACCGCAAAGGGCTTTGTTTCTGTGGGACGGCTTTGTCACAGAGCATCGTTCCTGCCATGAGCTTTTGGTGCTAAATTATTTAGTTTTTAATAAAGCCCTAATCCATTGTTTAGGTAGATATTTCGGAAATACGTTTTAAAATGTAGTCTGTTTTTTTTTTTTTTTTTAAATTAGATCTCCATCTGTCGTTGCACGGGATGTGTAGGAGCACATGGTGAATGGTCTTATTTTTAACCCCTGGAACAATCAGCTTGTTTAGCTGCATTCTTGAAATAGAAGTGCCTCTGTGGGTCCGTTTATCCCGTCACTTGCAACTAAATCCGCTTCCTTTTGTGATCCACTGTGGCATATTTTGAAAGCTCAAAAATCATCATCTTAGCCTTTAAACAGGACCCAGACATTGATCTGCATAATTTGTGCCCTCATTCCCTCTCCAAATTACTTTTTGTTTTTGCAACAAGGACGACGTGTTCACCGGGCATAACATGAACCTTTTCAGTTACTAAATTTCTATCTTAGATTGAGAATTTTGATGTTCCTACTTAAATTGGTGTTAGGCACCAAAAGAATATAGACCGTGTTTAATCTTTTAATTAATCATCAATTTTAAAAACGAATCGGATAATGCTTAGACTGGTTCTACTCAAATATAGATAAGGTATCAGCACACGACATATGGAGCAGGGGGTTCTAATAGGCATTCTTCCATTTATTTATTCCATCCTTTAAAGTTTTTCCCACAAGTAGAATTTCATTTCTATAAAATTTAATATTCCATTTTTTTTTTTTTTTTTTTTTTTTTTTTTTTTGAGAAAGGGTTTCTCTGTGTAGCTCTGGCTATCTTGGAACTTGCTCTGTAGACCAGGTTGGCCTTGAACTCACAGTTGTTCACTCGCCTGCCTTTGCCTCCCGAGTGCTGGGATTGAAGGCATGTGCCACCATGCCTAGTGATTTAATACCCGTTTAAATATCATTCTTGATGTTAATTGTTTTAATTGTAAATTCCAAACATAAAAGAGTAGAGAAAACAACTCTTTATGTCCTATCACCCACCGTAAACTATAACCAACATCTGCATCTGCTCATTTCTGCCACATTTCTCTTCTACCACAGACACACAGACACACAGACACACAGACTCACGGACACATAGACACACATTCTTTCCTCCTGGAGCATTTGAAGCCAATACCAAATGTCATGGAAGTTTCTTCACTCATTGCATGAGATTAAGCAACAAGATATATACATACATATATGTATATATGTGTTATATATGTTATACATATTATATATTACATGTTACATAACACACACATATATATATATCTAGGTATTATCAAATAATATTATCTAAAATATTGCAATATTGCTTCAAATGTGTCCAACTTTCTCAAAGTTCTTTATAGTCAGCCTAATCAAATGCTAAACAATAAAACCCACAAACGGCACGGTCATTATATATCTTAGTGACAATGTCTCTCCTCTCTTCAATTGTTTCTATGGTTTTTGAGTTTGTTGAAGAAACCAGCTTACACATCTTTTACATCCTGTTTTCCACACGTTTGTGATACTTTTCTACTTGCTTCCCTGTTTGTCTTTCCTACAAAGAACACTAGCAACAACAACAACAACAACAATAACAACAACAACAACAACAACAACAGCAACAACAACAACCACCTCCCCCTTGTAATTATATCTGAGCCTTACAGTGATAAAGGTTCAAGTGCTTTTAGGTCACACATTTTCCTTGCTGTGCACTTCCTGTGGATTCCACCATGATCCCATAAAGTCTATTTTCCCAACGTTGAATACTGCGGATAATCAAATAGGTGGGGTCCAATACTCTGCCCTTTACAGCTGTCTTATGAACACTCACTGACAAGGTTGCCTCCACTCAGTGTTTCATTAGGGATTGAACTCATACTTTGTTTTTAATTGGTCCCCTGCTTCTAAACGAGTTATTCACACTTCTTTTACAATAAAAGCTTCCCTAGTTATTTGGTTCTATTGAGATCCAGTTAATGCAGGAAGGGAAGGCCAAATTCTAGATTTTAGATACCTAGCTGTTTTCACAGTAATGAGCTGATGTTCTTATAAGTAAGTCTTTTTAAGTACCATTGTGGGCGCATTGATGTTTTAATTGAAATTTTAAAAGAGTGTGATTATCATTTTCTAAGACGGTCATACTGTGTGATTTTGCTAGTGGGAGACCTTTCAAGTTCTCTCTCTCTCTCTCTCTTTCTCTCTCTCTCTCTCTCTCATCTGTCTATCTATCTATCTATCTATCTATCTATCATCTATCAATCATCTATCTATCTATCATTTATCTATCAATCATCTATCTATCTATCATCTATCAATCATCTATCTATCATTTATCTATCAATCATCTATCTATCTATCTATCATCTATCAATCTATCTTCTCTAATTTTTAATAAATTTCTTTCTGACTTTGACACTGCAGAACACTTAAGATCATTTTATACATTTGGGATTCCATATAGACCCCTCAAAGATGATTTACTGGTTAAAAGCAATGCATATTTTAAAATAGTAGGACATAGTGGAAAGTGCATACGTGGGCATTGAGCTCAGTAGATTAATAGAGTGCTAATCCCATTGCTGATCAGTTCTGTGGGACCAGAAAAGGCTTCACCCCCACTAGCATGTCAACACCTTCCACAGGGACAAAGCAAAGTTACAATAAAATAGGAGATTGTTCTATACTGGTGTTAAACGGAAGAGAAAAAAAGCATAGTTTGTAGTCATGTCAAACACACATCAAACTTTGTGATTAAGTATGCTGAAATGCTAATGGTGGCATCATTGGAGGGGAGACTGCAAGCTGTGTTTCTCTTCCACATGCTTCATTTTGTACATTTATCGCATAGCCTAGGATGCAAAGGAGATAACTTCATTAGAAGGAAAAGATGCCTCTTGTGCAAAACTAAGAATGGTGATCACAGCGCGCTTGAGAAATGATTCATCACTTCCTCCCTCTTTTTCGTATCTCTCACGGTCAATTTAATTCACTTATTCCTGGACAGAATTTAATATAGATCACAGAATAAAGAAAATATTGATGTAGCCACACTCTGCCATCTGCTTCCTCTCTCTGCGCCATGTCATATTGATTTCAATAGACCAGGTCAGAGCTGAGTGTTTCCCGCTTTCAAGGCTGACCCTGAAGGCCTCACACTCTTCCGCCTCCTCCATCCCCGGGGGAACCTGTCTATGGTCCTGGTTGACAGCTGCAGGCAGAGCAGTAAAAACAGGAAGTGAAATAAAATCTCTGTCTGACATGGTTATAAATCAATATTCCCACAGGACAGAACTGTTAGTGTTGGGAACTCATCGTAATAGTCTCATTGATCAGAGAGCTAAGTTAATTGATTCTTTATTCAAGTAAAATTCAGGGCAACTTGTCAAAGATGAATTTATCTAGTAACCCTTAAAGATATGAAATAATCTCAAAAATCTTTTGTGGACCCAGTAGGGAGAGATTTCTAAATAAAGATTCAATATGATTTTAAGGAATCTTGTTTTAATCTGAGTCGAGGGTTACAATGATCGGTACAACTCGATAGACATCTGACGTTATAAGCAAGGGAGAGAATCACGACGCTGCTTTATGCTTTTTTTTTCCCTATGGGAATATATCTTGTTTCAAATGGCAATTTTTGAATTTTGCCTTGCGATGATGTCAGCTGAGCAAGCTTAGGGTTGTGAAATCGGACTACAGTGTATTTTACTTCTGAACAACGAACTGCCTTTGGCAGGTTTTCAGGCGACTGCTGGGGAAAGAACATGTAAAGGAACCTATCCTGGCAGAACAAATTCCAGAGCTGTTTTCTCGTTCTCTCTCTCTCTCTCTCTCTCTCTCTCTCTCTCTCTCTCTCTCTCTCTCTCTCTCTCTCTCTCTTTCATTACATTTCAAATGTTGTCCCCCTTCCTGGTTTCCCCTCCACAGATCCCCCCATCTCATCCCCCTCCCCTTTGCCTCTATGAAGGTGCTTCCCCCCACCCCCCATCCCCAACTCACCGCTTTAGCATCCCGGTACGCTGGGGTACCAAACCTCCTTTGGTGTTCTTTTTCTTTGTGTTCTTCTGCTGCTTTGGATGCTGACCTGTAGGTGGACCAAACTCAGCAACAGGACTGTTGATCAAACTTAAGTCTGGCTTTCTCCTTATGGAGCATTTGTTCATGGATTTGGTACTACATTGAATATCAGAATATGTCTATGATAGAGACAGTTGTGCTGACTCATAGCGACCTAGCTAGCTAGCAGGGCTACATATACAGGTGCTAGCAAATAAGAGGCCAGCAGGGGGCGACACACGGGGTGATGTACGATGCATTCTGTGTGATGGAAGGATGCATCTCTATGGACCTGTATTTCTCAGGGATTCTCCGGAGAAATAGAAACAGAAACATTAAAACCTCCCTGCATTCTTCTCAACAGAGATCCGTCTTAAAGAAAGTGATTTGTTCAGTTATGTCCAGAGAGTCTGAACTATGCAGAACAGGCCAGGAGGATGGAGAGCTAGGAAAGGGTTGGTGTAAGGGTCTGAGTCTGAAGGCAGTGTCCTTGCTCAGGGGATCTCAGTCTTATTCTCTTAAGGCCTTCAACTGATTGAATTCTGGGAAAGAGGGATCTACTTTACTTAAAGTCTAGTGATATAACTGTCAATTTAATCTCAACAGTGCTTTTGAAAAAAAAAACACCTAGACATATTTAGCCTCGTATCGGGGAGCTATAACTTAACCAGAATGACATATAGGATTATCCGTAACAGGGACATAGCTTGTTGGGGAGGCTAGATAGGAAACAGCAGTATCCACAGAAGCCGCTGGGATTTTAGCTGCTTGCCACACAACCGAATGGACTGCCTTCAGCAATTAAGAATCCATCTGGTGTAAACACCCCTTCCCAGCATTGGGCACAGGAATATGTGCCACGTGGTAAGTAAAGGATCAGAGCTCTGCCCGAGGATGTGACCCAGCTTGAACATGGCCACAGGGTCGCCCTGACAAACGCTAGTTTCTTTTGTATGTTGACTGGATTAGTGTTGCGCTGATTTTTGAAGATCTTTCGACAGTCTTTCTTTTTCTCAAACCGTAAACGTCTTTAACACTTACTTAAACACCACGAGTTTGTTGTATGTTATTTACTATCTTCTTTGTATAAATGGTTCATTCCTGTGCCGTAAATTCAAAAGCTTCAAAGGGGCACAGAGTAAAAGTAACTATCCCTCTCAACCCTGACTACAGGCCACCTTGTCGTTTCCCAGGGGCAACAATCTGATGAGCTTGTCAGTTTCTTGTTAGGAGGATCCTGTGATGACAGAACAACAGAAAGAAGATACTTTAGAAACCACAGTAATGTGTTTCTGTTCTTGCCTAACATTGAAATTTAAAATGGAATTATTATTATTATTATTATTATTATTATTATTATTATTATTATTATTATTATTTATTGGTTGTTTGGGTGAGATGTTCCCCTTGATGGTGCTCTTGGTAGGTTCAGAATGCATGGTCTTTTGGAGATAGTACATCACCTGGGGGTAGGCTTTGAGAGTTTCAAGACTCAAGCCATTTCTAGTGTGATCTCTCTGCTTCACACTTGCAGTTTAAGATGGAGCCTTCAGTGCTCTGCTCCTTCTGTTTTGCCTTTGCTCCATCATTATAGACTTTAATCCTCTGGAGCTAAAAGCCTAAATAGGAATTTTTAATAAATTCGCTTGGTTATGGTGTTTTATCATTGTTTGGGGTACATTGTGTGAAGGCGTGTCTCTGTCTATGCAATTGTTAATTCTGCACTGGCAGAGAGCTAAATGCTGGCAGGATCTTAGAACTGTATTTCTATGGTCCATCTCTAGTCTAATATTTTATAAATATTTGTTCTTCCTCACTTACCTAAGGCAATCTAGAATTGTATCTGATTGGCTGTAATAAAGATCAGATGGCCAATAGCTGAACAGGAAGTGAAAGGCAGAACTTTCAGACATAGATAGGAACTCTGGGAGAAGAAACAGAGCGGGGAGATTCACCAGAAGATTCAGAGGTGGCTGGATGGACCAGAGCGGAGCACAGAGGTAGACCTGGCCATGTGGTAGGACATAGGTCAGGATTAGTTAGGATAGAGTAGTTGGGACGTAGCCCAAGCAAAAGGCCTAAGATTTAAAATATTTATAAGCCTCTATGCCATATGTATATCGCTGGCGGGGCTGAGATAGTCCTGCTATATTTGGTACTCCATAGTGGGTGCCACATATTGACATACATTTTTTTTTCAGCTTCTTTATTGGGCTCTTATATGTACCTCCCTTACAACCTTTATTCTCCCCTGACATTAGCTAGGAGAGAAAGAAGATCAAAGGGCAAAGGGGATGTAGATTTCTTTAGATTACTTCCTGAAGATTAGGGCCATCAAGTTCCTTGGAGCAAGTCCAATTTCCATAGTCAGACTATCTCCAACCATCATTCCAGCAAACCATCAACCCAGCAACGCAGCAGCAGCAAATGGAGCAGCAGGAACCAGCAGCGGCAGAGGCAGAGGCAGAGGCAGAGGGAGAAACAGCCATCACAGGCCCTCTCGGGATCTCACATCAATACCCTCTCAAGAGTCCCCAGAATTACAAACATAAACTATCTGCAGCTGAAAAAAAAAATCATGCCCCTCCTAGAGCACAAGACAATCATAGTTAGCAGCTGTGGACACTCTGAAGCAGCCCCATATCCCACACCTGGAATGAAAACAAAAACATATTCACATACCATAACTGGGGCTTTAAAGAAACCGAAAGTCTCACTACATATAGAAATAGAAAAGTTAACTAATACATTGTTATTCTGTGTACTGCCAGAGACCTTGGAATACTAGAGATGCCTTATGCTTTTATGGTTACATAATATTTCATTGTATAAATGTTTACAATGCATACATTGTATAAATGTATATTTGGACAGTAAAAATACACTGTAATTTAGGTAGCCAGTCTTCCATTGGATTTTACAGTATTAAGCTAGTAAGACAATAAACAAGTGTCCTCAGACACACACTTCTCTTCCATTCATTATTTTGTATGTATAGTTGTTCGTGTAGTGTGTGTGTGTTGATACACACACACATTTGTGTATGTGTGTATGGAGGTGAGGGGTTGAATTTAGGCAACTTCCTCAATGACTATTCAGCTTACTTTTTGAGACAAGTTCTCTCACTGAATCTGGATCTTACCAGTTTGACTAGACAAGCTGATCTGCAAGCCCCAATGACCCTCCCGTCTCTGCCTCCCCAGGACTGGGAATACAGGCTTGCAGTGTCATGCTTAACTTTTTACATGGGTTCTGGGGATTCAAACTCGGGTTTGCTTATTTGGCAAGCAATTGCCCAACTTAGCCATCTTCTCAGTTCCTTCTTTCCACTCTTCAGGATGAGCTCCTCACAGTAGAAAGCCTAAATTAAAGGGTATGTGTACTTCAAGTTTTGATATATTAGCAAAGTGACTTGTTAGCACAACTGTAATTGGTTATCTCCAACTGGCTTTACTCCAGATGTTCGTACATTTCTCATACGTGACATTACCCAGAGTTATGAAATTTTACGTTGATCCTTTTTTTTTTTTTTTTTTTTTTTTTAAATTTCATATCCGCGGTGACGTTCACCAGCATCCGCAAGTCCGCTGCACGGGAATATTCCAAGGCAAAGGGACAAAAGGAAATGAATTCACCTAAGGAGAAATTGACCCCGGAGGTTGACATTATTGCTAGTTGGAGCTTGTTCAAGTACAACAGGGTAGGTTCTCTTTTTGTGGCTTTCCCAAGCATCAAGCTCCTAGGTAATTCTAGAGGTCATAAATATGTTGCCTTGACGACATGAGCTAATGTCTGTACATCATTTAGGGCACTTTCTGGTACATGGACACATGCAGCAATGCCCGTTAGTAGCCTTGCTCATCAGGAGGTAGGTGGGATGGGAGGAGCTGGAGGAACTAACTAGCAGGAGTCTGCTATTCTCAGGCTGGGAACTGTAGCAGCAGAAGTGGCTTGTGCAAACCTCCCCGCTCCTTCCAACTGTGCAATTCAAACGGTGTTTGAGCACACTGGTAGTGCTCGCGCCATTGGGGAGATGGGCATTATTCTTAATTGAGCGGGAACTAATGAGAGCTGCATTGCTTTGAATCTGCCCATTGGATGAGAACAAACATTAATGACCACTGGGTTGGAAAGGCCGGCTGCAATCCACCAAACGAGAGGGCGTCTTCTCCCATCAGTTATAAAACAGCATGCTGGAGACCAGGGCACGCTTTCCAGCAGTGAAAGTCCATCAGTGGTGACACTGTTAAATACAGAGTGAAGGCCTCATAAACCGTCATCCGTGCGTGAAGCAATTAAACATCGTGCTGTCCCTGAAGCCACACTTCAACGCCAGCCAATGCTAAAGCTTTCAGGGATGAGAAAACTCAGAAGATGAGAAAAGAATGGGAATTCAGCTTTAAACACACACACACACACACACACACACACACACACACACACAGAGAGTAAGCTGAGGTGGTGTGGGGAAGAAGTCCACATGTGAATTGAAGCAGGATTTGGAAGGTATTAACCACTGGGTCCCCAGGGGGTACCCCTTGCAAGCTCCTCAGTTGAAGTGCCCTGTATGGTTTGGTGTCTGACCCAATTAATGGGTATTTGACACATCTGATGGGAGACCCCGGCTGTGGGAAAGAGGTTTCTCCATTTGCTGCTTTCTTCTCCTCCTTGGGTTTTAATGTGTACGTGCTACCCATTATTCCACGACTGATGTCTGTTCCCCTCAGAGCCTGGATCTCTTCTCCTCCTTTGGCAGGAACTCCAGAGTGGAGTTCAAGCCAATGGGGTTCAGTGAAGACCGCAGTTATTCCAAATGGGTTTCTGAGATGGTGCCATGCCCTGGGTTTTTGATAACAAACAGCTTGTACCTGCCCATCCAGTGTCAATAATTTGAGGAGTGAGAAGGTAGGCATTAAAAGCCAACTGGGAATGGAGGAAGAATGGAAACAGAAATACTGCCTGGTTTCCTTTCTCGCCTTTTCATTATCCTCTAAAGCTTAGAGCCGGGGGTTCTGGAGCCACCAAAGCCATGTTTGCCAGGCATCTGCTTCACACTGGGCCTGAAGCATGATGTGTCTCTATGAAGGGGATATTCTCACTAGGGACAAGTTGGCCCATACTTCCAAGTTAGGAGTGATTGCAGTCCCTGGTCCCATGAGTTCCCGTGACACTCCTTGTTCCCAAGAGTACTAAGGTTTTGAGAAGAGCAAATCAGAGAGGAGTGAGCTTTGTAAATCAGTTGTTCTTATGTCACCCAGACCCCAGACACTTCATTGGCTGTGTAGCTGCTACAGCCTAGAGGTGAACGCCAGACCATTTTTCCACCTTGTTCCTTTCAACTTCATGTTGACATATTTACAAACAGCAACTGTTTTTTAATTATTATTTTTAGGACAGTAGCACAAAGATGTTTCAGGGAAGCAGTCTCAGAGTCTGATGACAAAAATTCATATTCGGTGTGGTTTAATGTAGTCCAAAAGGTCATGGTCTTCTTCCCCCTTCTCACTGTTCGCAAACATCATAGCTGTGGTGCATGTCTAATGTCTTTGCATGGCTTCCAGGGTTGACCCCTGGTATTGGAGCAGCATCCAGGTTTGGTGCTGGAGGTGAATTCTGCGCTGATTTTACTTTGTTTGGGGGTAGGGAGTTTCCCATTACAGTGATTTGATTTTCGTTAAGCAGTTGTGGGTTGTTAATCATATCTTCATTTTCAAATGAAGTGCCCTCTTTTATTCTTCATTTTTGACTTGCAATGTTTCCCACCAAAATTCTTCTAAGATTAAATTAGTTGTTGGCTTTCATGTGACAATATTTGTTCTTTTCCATAATGATCAAATGATACTGTTCACCAAATAAAGATGGTCAATAATGGACACACAGAGGTTTATTTAAAATAGCTTTTATTGCAAAGTAATTAATCAGTATACTAATTTTATTTTGATTTAAGCACAATCTTCACTTAACCATTTTTGGTTTGTGGCTGGCAAGATGGCTGAGCAGGTAAAGATACTTATCATCAAGCCTGATGATTCAAGTTTGATCCACACATCATATAAATATATATATATATACACACACACACACCAACATGATAAATTAAAAAAATAAATATTTTTGTGCTTTTAAATTTAGTTTGTATGTGCAAGTGTGTGTGTGTGTGTGTGTGTGTGTGTGTGTGTGTGTGTACCTGTGTGGTCATGCACATAACATAATGCTTGTGTGGTGGTCAGAGGACAACTGTTGGGAGTTAGTTGTTTTCTTCTACTGTATGGGTTTCTGGGGCTGGGTCTCTACCTTCCAAGCCCAATCTCTACTTTAAAATAGTGAGTTTGGGGAAACCTACACCTACCTGAGTCTGTTGCTGTCTGTCTGTCTGTCTGTCTGTCTCCTGGCTCTCTCTCTCTCTCTCTCTCTCTCTCTCTCTCTCTCTCTCTCTCTTCCCCCTCTCTCTCTCACTGTCTCTCTCTTTCTGTGTGTGTTCTCACACATGTATGCAATTGCACATGTATACATACACATACGCACATGGATATGGAGCCCTAGAGTTGATGGCAGATGTCTTCCTCAGTCTCTTTGCTGTCTTACTTTTTGAGATGGTTTTTCTCACAGAATGTAGACTTAACCAATTCTTCTAGGCTAGCTGGCTATTGAGACCCAAAGGATGTCCCTGTATCCTCCCCAGCACAGAGAATACAGACAGGAGTCAGTGCCTGGCTTGTTTTCTGTGAGTTTTTGAGTATTGACAATGAGATCAAACTTGGCTCTCCATGCTTGGTGGAACAATCACTTTACCAATGGAAACATTTCCCTAGCTTTGAGAAATCCCACCTTCTTACATATCCTACAAAGTTACTTCCAGAAGCCCCTATAGTCTACAACTCTCTGCATCCAGTAGACAAGGGCTTCAATTTATAGTGGTGATAAAGCCACAAGCAACAAAAGCAACTGTCTTATTTGCATACAAATAGGATGCTAACCAGCACAAGTTGATAAGCCTTATGAGAATCAGGATGGGCTGACAGGACCATTCCTACAGAGGTGTCCAGAGTGCACCAAGTAGGAGGAGTTACAATGGCAGGAAAGGTAGGCAGCCATCAGTTATCTCCAGTTCTCAGCAAATGCCTCTCCTGGCTCCTGAGAGCTGATCAGTGCAGCCCTTATCTCTGTAGTCCTGGAGTTCAGAGACATTTACTACAGCAGAGGGATTACAAATAATGTGAGGGTCTAACGATTAGTGACGAACAGCCAGTCCTATGAGAATGGAGTGTTGGCAGTGGAAGCCTGTAGGCATGGACCACAAGCAGATTACTAAATTTGCCTTAAAGTTTCTTAGACATCTCTGTAATTGATATGTAATCCTTGTTTTGTACATTGTTACCATGTTGTTATAAGAATAAAACATAAAAGGCTTATAATAGCTCTTTGAAAAATTGAAAGTCCAATCCATCTAACAGGCCAATTTTCAAACAACCTATGTTCAGCATTTAATATCTGTCCAATATGGCATCAGCACTGTGATCATCTAACTAAATTAAGCCTTTGACTTGCTTTGTATCTTGTAACTTTAACCCTAGTGTCTCTCTTTGTCTCTCTGTCTCTGTCTCTGTCTCTGTCTCTGTCTCTCTCTCTGTCTCTCTCTCTCTGTCTCTCTGTCTCTCTCTCTCTCTCTCTCTCTCTCACATACACACACACACACACTGACCTTCCAACCCTAAGCCTAATTATGACAACCATCCTCATTTATAAATACAGTATTTTCCAGTGAGACCATTCCTCAGGGAGTTGGGAATAGATCTATCTCAAGATCTAGGTACACTACTTTTGGGTATATACCCAAAGGAGGTTTCATTCTAGTACAGAGATACTTCCTCAACCATGTTCATTGCTGTTCTATTCAAAACAGTCAGAAATAAAACACAGCCAAGATGTTCATCAATGAATGAATGGATAAAGAAAAATGGCAGTATACAATGGGATATTATTCAAATGTTAAAAATGAAATCATGAAATTTACAAATAAATGGGTGAAACTAGAAAAAAAAAAAACTTGAGTGATGTAACCCAGATCCAGAAAGACAAGTATGATATGCATTAACTTATATGTGTATGTCAACTCTTAAGTCTTCATTAAGCAACCTGCAATCAGGCTAACCATAGTGTTTAGGGATAGAGTAAGAGAATATGGGGTAGGGATGGATCACCCTAGGAAGGAAACATAGAATAGATAGTTATGGATGGATTGGAGGGAAGACGGACAAGAATGGAAGGATCAAATGGGGAGAGAGCACAAAGAGGGGCAAGGGAGGCAATATGGGAGAGACAGATAAAACAAAGAGCCATTTAAGGGTCCATATAGAATACAGTAGAAGGGTCCATATGGAATACAGTAGAAGCTTCCTAAAAATAGATACATGTTTGAAAGCAATCTAAATGAAATTGCCCAATAGAAGGGGAGACAGAGCCCCAACTGGATATCTCTTGTCACTAAATGAAACTTCACATGCTAAAAATGGGTTACATCTAATTGAGTTGTTAGCCAAAGGGGACCAATGGGAACCCCCAAACAACCCAGGCTAATGGCAAGGTTACTGGTTTCGCTCTATAGACTGACAGTAAGATCCAATTGCTGAAGACAGCACTTACACAACTCATTGAACACGAGGAACTGAACTGGTGCCTACCTAGAGCCTCCATTCCTACAGACCAGTGTTCATGGTTCTGCAAGGTACTTTGTATACTATGAAAGGTGAAAGATAAACACCAATGTGCCATAAACTCTTTGTTCTATAATGATGACCTGCCTACAAGATGTGCTAATGCAATAGTAACACAAAGTGTGTCAGAGTAACCAACTAATATCTGATTGAATTTCAGATCCACTCAATGAGACAGAACCCATCTTTGACACTGCTAAGGTAGCCAAGAACCTGGGACCAGATTTACCAGAGACCTAGGTGAAAACCAAATACTACTGTTCTGAGAAAAAAACATGGCCAGAAAATGACTTCTAATGACATTCTGTTATACGCATAGATCAGTGCCTTGCTAAGCCATCATTGGAGACACTTTCCCTTGCAGTAGATGGGAACTAATGCAGAGATCAATAGCTGGACAATGGGCAGAGGGTGAGAGACCTTGGAATGGGATGTCTCCAACAAATCTCTCCCCTCAGGGCTTAGGGAACACTGTGGAAGAAGAGGCAAAAGATTGTAAAGACCAGAAGCAATGGTATCATGAGGAATCCACCAGAGAAGACCACTTGGACATGGGTTCAAGTCAATAGAAAGCCTTTATTATCCAACCAGTGGCTACACTGGGTGTTTGGATCCTACTGTGTTCTTGACTATTTCTAATGGTGAGCTGTCAAGCATACACATCATGTCCTGTGTTGATACACTTTAGTTAACAAGAACAGCCACAAGCAGAACTATAGACATCCAAAAGCAAGGTTAGTACATTTTAGAGACTTTCCCAGAACTATGGACTTTGATTGATTAGGACTTTGTTGTATTTTTGGCAAATGATGCTGTCTATGATGGGTTTTACAGCCTAAATGGTACTTCCATCATGCAGACAGTTGTATTAAGGATTTGGGACCTACTAAGCTCTGGGACCCTGTTACAATGGAGGACACCAAGGAAACAAGGCCCTCTAAACACAGCAGGATTGTAGCAACATGCACAGTCCTTGTATAATTCTAAGCCTAATGAAGTCTCAGGGCTGAGGGGAGAAGAAGAATTGTTTCCTAACAATTCCTTCAATATTACCATCAGAGCTAAAAAGTGAGCACTAATAATTTCATTGCCAAATGCTTGGTTGGTTTACCATTTTCTACCTTGTACAATTGAATCAGTATTCAAATCAATTTCATACACAGTGATTGGATAGCGAACATTAGAAAATTTTATTCTCTCTCTGAGTCTCTGTTCAGGTTATTTTTTTGTAGGGTTCTCCTCATTGCTGTGTGTATCCCTAAAGAACTTAGCATCTTTCTTTCTCCGTCTTGCCACTTGTAAATGGGTAATTTGGTCTAGGCTCTTGGTCAGATTCCTTTCTGTGGGGAGCCGACAGAAGGCGGCTATCATCCTTGCAGCCATCTTGAGCCATATACCCTGAGAAGAGACTTGTTTACAATAGCCTACAACAGCTGAGCACACTCTGATAACATCTTTCTTTAGATACCCAGGATTTTCCCTTGGGTGTGTGAGACTTAAAGGTGTGTGACTTAAGAGCGTGACTTAGAGATCAGATTTAGAGATAAGACCTAAGGGCATGACTTAAAGGCATGACCTTAGAAGTGAGACATATAAAAGGTGAGAGGCAGACAGAAGAAATGAGTAGGAATTAGGCATTGAGGAAGAAGAATTATTAGGTATTAGGCACTTAGCACTTGGAGGAAGAATTTGGAATTAGACATTAGGCACTTAGCACTTGGAAGAAGTAACTTGGAACTTGGAGGCACTAGGGACTAGAAACTAGGGACTAGGAACTCAAGACTTGGGACTTGGACTAGGAAGAGAGACTGAAGAATAAACAGATTGAATCACACTCTGTCTGGTCTCCATTCTTCGCATCCATCCTCACGCTCTCTCTTGCTGAACCCTGACCTGCAGACCGGAGCTGCTTGGGGCAGTAACAAGTTAGTCCCCAAGGCTTTTGGCAGTGCGGGTCCCAACATTGACAGAATAGTCTGAGACATTTTGGCCCCCAAACGTGGGGTAGTGCAGTTCTCAACATTTCTGGCCCCGAAGCATGGGGCAGCTCGGGCCGCAACACCTTTACTCTCAGCTTCCAGCCTTCTCAACTCTCCTCTCAATTTGAGAGACATCCTCAAGTTGGGAAGAACTTAAGCTAGGTATTCATAATGTTTAATCAAACATGGTGGCCCAAACCAAGAAATTATTCTGGCTGGTCTGAAGTGAAAGGAGACATCAAGCCATGTTGGATGAGGAGATGAGTTGATCCTAAAACAAAAATGGAAACTTTGAAATAGAATATGGTAGCCAGGTGTACTAGTTGGGTTTAGTTGTAAGATTGACAGAACCTAGAATTACATGAGAAGAAAGTATTAATGAGGAATTCTCCAGGTCAGGTTGGCCTGTGGGTATGTCTTTGGGGGTTGTCTTGATTGAGGTTGGAAGCCCTAGGCCATTGTGGGTAACACTGTTCCCTGGAAAGTGAAGAGAGGAGGTAACTGAGATTAAGCAAGCAAGCAAGCAAGCAAGCAAGCAAGCAAGGACCTATGCATGCAGTCTCTCTGCTGCTGACTGTGATTTGATACATTGACAGTGACAGGCTATAACATGGACTTTTAAGCCCCAAGCCCTTTCCTCTTCTGTGTTCCTTTTTGTTCACCACACAAAGGACACTACAACATCCTAATTTCTGGTACAGGTCTGTAGTTTCTAGGTACTTTGGGGACTGAAGCAAGAGGACCACAGGCTCAAGACGCACTTTGGATGCAAGAGCTAGGGGAAGACTGCCCTGACTCACTTAGCTACCACCTGTCTCAAAATGGAAAAGAAGGAGAGAGGTGTCTGGGAACATGCTCAGTGGTAGAGCTCTTGCCTGATATATGTGAGATTTAATCCTGAAACCTATTAAATACAGGAACACACATGTGTATATACATAGAACTTGGTGTTTTAAATTGAACACAGTATGAATGAATGCTGAAAGGATAAAACTAACGGATGCTCAGTGATCAGCAGTGGAATTGTGTAAGACTATAATCAAGCTTAGTAATAGCTATGAGTGACATTGTAGCTGCAACAGTGCTGAACGAAAACATGCTATCAGCTGTTGATGGTGATTAGTATAAAAACCGCCATGGCTCTGACAGTCTTTTTTTTTATTATTCTTTTTTTTTCTTTTTTTATTAGATATTTTATTTACACTTCAGATGCCATCCCCTTTCCCCATTCCCCCCCCCTTAGAAAACCCCTATCCCATGCCCCCTTTTCCTTTTTGCATTTATACATTTTTTAAAAATAATGTTAATCATAAGCGTTATAAGTTTGGAATTGTTCAATCAGAGGTGTAACCCACTGACCGACCTAGATATAGCAACTATCTTTGACTGGTGGAGATACATGAATATCTGCCTCCCTGTCTCCCCCCTCTTTCTCTCTTTCATCACCTAGCTTCTCCTATCCTTCTTCTCCTCCTCTTCTTACTTCTTCTCCTCCTCTCAGTACTCCTCCTACACATCACCCTTCCTGTTAAAATGAAACTTTTCTCTCAAAATACAATTAGAGCATAATTATGCCAATTTGTACCAGTGAGGTACAAGATAGTCCTAATACCCAGTCCATCATTTTGTTGACTAACCAGCACCTCTGTCATCTATCCTAACTAAAACATTTACTTCTGAACCCGGCTTTAGGATGAATGTCAGCTGACGACCATCCACTCAAATATTTTCTCTTACGGTAAATAGCTATAAGTTTTCAACCCCATCAGAAATCCAGAATGACTGAGTTAACTATAATTGTGGGAAGCACAAAGCATAGCTTCTAAAACTTAGCCAATTTATAGAGACCTCTGAACACCTGAAAAGCCCCTATACTACCGAACGTTGGAGCATCAAATCTTCAGCCTTCTGGCCCAGAATCATCTGACAGACCTTGGTGATGCAGGATTATTAAGGACTGATTACTCTGTCTAGGCAGATATAATCAGTCAACTATTCTGCATGTGTGTCCTTTTCTGGACAGTAATTTGTCTGTAGATGGAGAGAGGCAATTCTTGCCTAGTGGCTGTTACCACACAACTGGAGTAACTCCAAGGATGCTCAATTTCTTCTTAGAATCCACGACAGGAAGCTGTCAGGAGCAGACATTAATATATAAATATTTGTAGCATCAGTTCTATGGACTTCTGATGTTTTGAAAACCAACTATCCATGTAAGGTAACCTGGACTGTTTTCTGTTAACTCCTCTCAGCTATTTCTAAGTAAAATATGGAAAGCACCCTAACAATAAACTCAAAAATATGAATTTGCTATAGTCCCTTAACTCATAGGTTAACCGTCCCAAATCAGTTAAAAAAGTTAGAAAAGGGCTGGGTCTAGGCATTGTATTCCTAAATGTGTTATACAGGCACAATGCCCATGAGTGTATCAATATTCATCTCATTTTTATATTAATAAGAGGCTCGTACCAATGAAAACCTTAAATTTGAGATCAAAGTAAATTTTGTACCATTTAAGAATTTATAACTTCATCTTGATAATAATTATACAGATTTCTACCAGTAGGTTATGGCTATGCAGTAAGTCCTAGCTAATCCCCCCTGTTCCAACAAAACCACTACTTGTCCCTAGAAAGACAGACCATTATTAACCACATTGGTCCCCAAGCTCAGGGAATAGGGGTGCTGACTCTTCTTTAACTTCTTCAAGCTGATTAAGGGCGTTGAGATTTTAGAAGAGGGGTGGGGGGGAGAGTAAGTTGATAAGCCTCTGATGCTGTGTCTTCACTGAATCCAGATGGAATTCCAGGACATCAGAGGTTTGGGCAGGTCTGCTCAGTATGCTTGATGAGTAGATACACCAAGGCTGTGTATTCTGCAATATACAATTCTCAGAACAAGTTTTAGTATCAAGAAAAAAAAATTCCCACCCCCAGGGGGCTGACATTTTTTTTAAAGATGTTGGTTCTGAAGACTTCCCCCCCCCCCCGCTTCTTAAAATTGGTTGTAGTATTTACATTTCAGATTTTATCCCCTTAGCCTACTTCCTCCCACCACCCAGAAACCTATCCCATCCCCCTCCTCATGCTTCTATGAGGCAGTGACCACACCTACCCCCCTCACTATCCCCTCCCCGCCCTCACATCCCCCCCTCCACTGTGTGTTCATTCATTCATTTTTCATTCATTTTTTTTATGGGACCAAGAAACTCCTCTCCCACCTATGTCTGACAGGGCCATCCTCCCCTACATATACCTCTGGAGTCTTGGGTCCCTCCCTATGTGTTCCCAGGCTGGTGGTTTAGACCCTGGGGGGCTCTGGTTGTTTGGTATTGTTGCTTTCCACCTGGGGTCAATAACCCTTTCTGCTCCTTCAGTCCTCTCACTAAGTTCTCCATTGGGAAACCCCTGATCATATCAGTTGTTAATTGTGAACATTGTCCTCTGAGTGTTTTAGTCTTTGGCTGACCTCTAAGGAGACAGCTATATCATGTTCCTCACATTATGCACTTCCAGCCATCCACAACAGTGTTTATATTAGGTGGCTGTACATGGGGTGAATACCCAGGTGGAAAGGTCTCCTGATGGCCCCTCCTTCAGTTTCTGTTCCATGTTTTGTTTCCCTTTTTGCTCCCTTGAGCATTTTTGTTTCTCGTTCTAAGTAGAACTGAGGCATCCCCTCTTGGTCGTCCTTCTTCATGAGCTTCATGTGGTCTGAGGGTTGAGTCTTCGCTAATCCAAGCTTTTGGGCTAACATCCGTGGAGATATGTTTGTGTAACTATCTTCTTTTGGGGTTTTTGGAAGATTACTTTCTTGCTTTTTCTAGGTTGTAGTTTCCCTCCTTGTGTTGGAGTTTTCCACCAATTATTCTTTGAAGTGCTGGATTTGTGTTTAGATACTGTGTAAATTTGGATTTGTCATGGAATATTTTGGTTTCTCCATCAATAATGATTGATAGTTTTGCTGGGTATAGTAGTCTGGGCTGGCATTTGTGTTCTCTTAGGGTCTGTATGATATCGGTCCAGGATCTTCTGGCTTTTATGGTCTCTGGTGAGAAGTCTGGTGTAATTCTTATGGGTCTGCCTTTATATGTTACTTTGCCTTTTTCCCTTACTGCTTTTAGTATTTTTTCTTTGTTTTGTACATTTGATGTTTTGACTATTATATGGCGGGAAGTATTTCTTTTCTGGTCTAAACTATTTGGAGTTCTGTAGGCTTCTTGTATATTTATGGACATCTCTTTCTTTAGGTTAGGGAAGTTTTCCTCTATGATTTTGTTGAGGATATTTACTGGTCCTTTTAGTTGGGAGTCTTCCCCCTCATCTATACCTATTATCTTTAGGTTTGGCCTTCTCATTGTGTCTTGGATTTCTTGTATATTTTGGGTTAGTAGCTTTTTGTATTTTGCATTTTCTTTGACAGTTGTGTCAATGTTTTCCATGGTATCTTCTGCACATGAGATTCTCTCTTCCATCTCTTGTATTCTGTTGGTAATACTTGTGTCTACGACTCCTGATCTTTGTTTTAGGTTTTCTATCTCCAGGGTATTGTCCCTTTGTGATTTCTTTATTGTTTCTACTTCCATTTTTAGATCCTGCATGGTTCTGTTTAATTCCTTTTCCCGTTTGGTTGCATTTTCTTGAAATTCCTTAAGGGATTTTTGTGTTTCCTCTTTAAGTGTTTCTATCTGTCTACCAGTGCTCTCCTTAAGTTCTTTGAGAGTGTTATTTATGTCTTTTTTAAAGCCCTCTATCATCATCATGAGAAGTGATTTTAATTCTGATTCCTGCTTTTCTGGTGTGATGGGGTGTTCAGGGCTTGCTCTAATGGGGGAGCTGGGTTCTGATGATGCCATGTAACTTTGGTTTCTGTTGCTCAAGTTCTTGCTCTTGCCTTTTGCCATCTGGTTAACTCTAGTGCTGCCTGTACTTGCTGTCTCTGACTGAAGCCTGTCTTTCTAGTTATCTAGCTTGTGTCTGATCTCCTAGGGGTCCAGATGTCTCTGTGATCTTTTCCAGCTGCACTGATTACAGTGGTACCTCTAGGATGCCTCAGGATATGGTGCCTCCAAGGTAGTAGTCCAGCTAGGTGTCTGCTGTTCTGGGTGCAGTGTCTCCTCTAAAATATCTCAGGATATGTTGTCTGAAGCTCTGAGTTCATTTGTTCCTCTGTGGCTCTGGATTGAGTGGACCTTCCAGTATGTCTCGGGTGGAATCCGGGGTCCACACAACAGCAGACCTGGCAGAGGTCTGATCTAGGCCTCAGATCTGAGAACTAGTTTCTAAGACACTGTCCAAGTTAGAGCGCCTGGGATCCCTGCTTCCTCTGGGTTCTTGGAGGTTGGGGACAGAGCTGCCACCCAAGATCTGCTCAGTGCTCTGGCCCAGACCGGAAGGAACCAGTGTTCCGGGCCAGGAGTAACTTCCTGGGTCCTTTTGGTTCCCAGTTACTCCCTGTTTAGGGCGGGCCCTGCTGTCTGCTTACCTAGGATACTGCCTGAGTTCGAGCACCTGGGATCCCTGCTTCCTCTGGGTTCTTGGATGTTGGGGGCAGAGCTGCCACCCAAGATCTGCTCAGTGCTCTGGCCCAGACAGGAAGGAACCAGTGTTCCAGGCCAGGAGTGACTTCCTGGGTCCTTTTGGTTCCCAGTTACTCCCTGTTTAGGGCGGGCCCTGCTGTCTGCTTACCTAGGATACTGCCTGAGTTCGAGGGCCTGGGATCCCTGCTTCCTCTGGGTTCTTGGATGTTGGGGACAGAGCTGCCACCCAAGATCTGCTCAGTGCTCTGGCCCAGACCAGAAGGCTCTGACAGTCTTATAAAAATACAAATACCACTAGGTGTAGTGATACTGTATGATACTTGTGATGAATGACTACATTACTGTTCTACGTACTTATTATACTATAGTTTATTATTTTTACAATGGGTTCTGACTACTAAGAAATGTAAGTATACAGGATTAGGAAGATGGCTTAGTTATAGAATCCTTTGTCTAGTGTCATTAATGCCTTGCTTGTCCAAGCAGTCATGTTTAAGTAGCCATGTTTGGTGTGACATTTCTTGAAGACACAACCTCAGAGTAAACTCCATGTTTCTCTAGCTCTCATGATACTTTTGTCTCCTCTTGCAATGTTCCCCTAGCCTTAGCTATGGAAATGTTTTGTAAATGCATCCATTGGGACTGAGCTCCACAGCTCTGCATTTTGATTGGCATTGGTCTTCTGTAATGGCAAGCAGAAATGTACTTGGTGATGGGTAGAGTTATGTTTATAGATTGTTGTAAGAAATCAGCTGGCTTAGTGAATTAGTGGTTGTAGATTCTTCTCCAGTAACTGTGACATTATTAGCACTGAGTAGTTAGCTAGTTTTCTAGTACTAGGCATAACTTTGCTCGTATTAAGCAAGTCTTAAGTCCAATTAGAGAGCTGTTGGTTAGAACTAAGGTATGCAGGCCTCTATTGTGTCCTTAGTGCTATTCTGCCATGCTGGTCATTGTTGTGGTTCATAGACATCATAGATGGGACTTAAAAGTGCTTTACCCCTTTGGAAGCTTTAAACCATAGCTGTTCTCATTCTGAAACAAATAATAGGACCCTTTCCCAATCCTTATTTCTCTTTCTTTCTTCCTATTGCCTATGGATCAGGATGTAGGTAGCTCTCAGCTACATCTACAGTGCCATGCCTGCCTGTGTGCTACCATGCTCTGAAACTGTAAGCAAGCCCCAACTACATTCTTTTATAAGAGTTGCTTTGGTTGTGATATTTCTTCACAGTAATAGAACAATGACTAAGGTCTACAAGTAGACATGCTTTCTTTCCAAAGCCATCCATCCTGATCCCAATAGAGCCATGAGCTTGGGGTCTACTGATGAAGCAGACATTGGCCATCCAGCTAGCTTTGTTGTCACAATGACAACATTTATAGAAAACTCCATATATTGTCTCTTCATGTTTTCACCTCCTTCTTTTCTTTTTGTTTCTTGCTTGGCAACTCCCAGAACTTCCAAAGCATACACACATGAAGAAGATAAATCTTTGCACACCCTTCAGTTGTTTCTGGGTGGAAAAGGGTTGGGGCAAGTAAATAAAGGGAAAAGTATCTAGCAAGAGAGACCCTTTGAGGGTGATCTTTCATGTAAACATTTCCCAGAAATGTTGTTGAGAGATGTGAGTGTTATTGAGAGACATGTCTCACTGTACTATGGGACTCTTGGGTAGGGATGTTGTGATTTAAGGTCCTGTCTCTGAGTTAGGACATACATTTATTAGTTAAGAGGGGCATAAAAATGAAGTAGAAAGCAACCTTTGACATCTGGAAGCTCATCAGAGGCTCTCATATGGACTACAGCATTGCTGTAAGCTGCTTGGAGCCCTTATATAGACCTGTTCTTCTCCTGGCCAAGTAAACACTCTCATAGCATCCTACAACAGGCAAGGTCTCTCTTGAGATCATGATGAAGTGAGACCAAACAAGGCCACTGTGCAACTAATAAATTACCAAAGGATCCCTTTGGTATCAACTCACCAATTTATAATTTGGTCTTAGCTTTAGTCCGCCTTCATATAGACAAAGTTTGCTGGTATAGACTCACAGACTCTCTTCTATATCCTGACAACATCCAGTCTAGACCAAACCTCCGATTTGTAAACAACCACCATCACCCATGACATCGCCAAAGTGCAAATGATTCTCTTTCACATGTTCTTACAGAGGCACTTCACGGATTCTTCCTTTCCAGGTGTGTGTCTATGGGTGGGGAGCACAGACAGGGTTCGTTTATAAAACATTTCACTCTTTTTGGTGGAGTCATTAACTATGACAGCAGCAAAAGGGTCCCAGAGCATGCACGCCACCACACCATTTTGCTTCCTTTGCTCTTCTTTATCACCAGCCCAAGATTTATATTTATTTGGGCAAAATCTCAGGGGGTGTCTCAGTATCTAAAGTTGACTGAAGGGAGCTTCCTGTTGTACTCATAGCATCCCTAGTCATCTCATGATTGCTATCTCACAATTGTATTTAGTGGCTATATTGAGTGAGTAGCCAGATGTTCTACCTCAAATATGGTGGCTATTTCACCCCCTAGCCTGTGGCTGCCATGCCTGTTTCTACATGTCTTAGTTAAGGCTTTACTGCTGTGAACAGACAACATGACCAAGGCAACTCTTGTAAGGACAATATTTAATTGTGGCTGGCTTACAAGTTCAGAGGTTCAGTCCATTATCATCAAGGCGGGAGCAAGGCAGCATCCAAACAAGCATGGTACAGGAGGAGCTGAGAGTTCCACATCTTCATCTGAAGGCTGCTTGCAGAATACTGACTTCCAGGCAGCTAGGATGAGGGTCTTAAAGCCCACACCCACAATGACACACCTACTCCAACAGGGCCACAAATTCTAATGGTGCCACTCCCTGGGCTGAGTATATACAAACCATCACACTTCAGTAGGCTTAAGGCACGTCCACTTGCCAGTTTAAATTTGTTGTTTTGTGCAGTAGCCATGTACTTTTCCCATTTCTGTGGTAAAATACCTGGCAGAAACAAACAACTCCAAGAGATAAGGGTTCACAGTTCACATTTCACGGTTCATCACAGTAGGGACAGCGAGGTCATGAGTACCATAGGCAGCTGCTCACACAGTGTTGTTGACAAGCAGAAAAAGAGTTATACCAGCAGTCAGTGTGTGTATGTGCTTTCTCCAGTCCATTCATTCTAGGGCCCCACCCATATGGTGCCACTCACATTCAGGATGAGGCCTCAGTCTTCACATAAAGCTTCCAGGAATACCCCCACATACACCGGCAGTATTCTTCCTAAGGTATTATAATCCAGTCACATTGACAATGAAGATTAGTCACAACAGCATCCAAGACCCACATAGTCCTTGTTCTTTCAGGACACTCTGTTTAGATGAAGCATATGGCTTCCTGTTCCAAGTTCGAAGACAGACTTCTGTACTGATGCCATGTTCTTCACAGTTCTGTGCGGCCTGAGCACACACCAGTTCTGTTGCCTGCTTTTAGCTGCTCTCATGGATGTGATGCTCAAAACTGCTCCCCAGTGGGGCCACTGTAGCGGGACTTTAGACCCCCAAATGTGAAATACCCTTGTTCTTTCTTCCATCTTCTCTATTTTTGTGACTAACAGTGAGAATCAGGATCATGGTGATATGTAATCAGCACTGTGGAATTGGCATGAAGTTCAAGAATGGGATTCAAGGTTTAAAATATTTGATTTTTTAAAATGAGTATGAACTATATTTTTAAAGAACACTAAGAACACTGGTGAGGAGCTATAGAGGTGTAGATTACTAGATTAAAACAAAACAAATAAACAAGCAAAAACCAGGAGCCATGGCCTCAGTGGAATGCTTGGGTTACCTTATACAATGCTGAGATGAAGTCTACGTTGTTTTACACAACACCTACATTTGTCAGGTAGAAGAGATAGTACATCCTCTTGGCTGACGCCTGGTGATATGGTAAAGATACATGGAGGGATGGCTAATCTTCATTGTTAACTTGAAACATCCGGGAAGAGGAGAATCTCAGTTGAAAAACTAGAACCGTCAGATTGATCTTTGGCGTGTCTTTGGGGAGATTTTATTGATTGTTCATTTGTTAAGAGGGCCATACCCACTGTGGGAATACCATCTCTAGATACATGGGCCTGGGCTGTCCAAGAAAGGTAGCTAAATGTGAGCCAGGGATCAAGCCAGTAAGCAGCATTCTTCCCTCTTTGTGCTTCAAGCTCCTGCCTTGAGTTCCCACCTCAGTTTCCCTCAATGATGGCTTGTGACCTGTACAATGAAATAGCAATTTTCTCCCAATATCATAACAAACTGGGATAGGAGGTTATGAGGCACTGGTTTAAATTCTCTAATAGAAAAGACTGTAGAGATACAAGGGGATATACACATAGTTTTGTCAAGATTTCTATTTTATTCTGAAGAATAGCTATTGTGGGTGTGACTTTTCTGTAGCTCCCAGTTCAAACACAGCAAGGATTTAGCTTCAACAAGATGGGTAGAATTAAGACAGAAGAGCCCCAGAAGAATTTGTTCCACATTTAAGACAAAGGTCTATGTGAAGTCTAGTCATCAGCAGAAGTCTCCTTCACCTAAATGTAGGCTGGTTCTTTTCTACAGTCTGCACGTTTGTCTGGGGAAGGCTGGGTCATACTTAGAAATTCTTTATGTCACATTTTGACCTGATAAAAAGTCAGGATGTGAGTAGTAACCCAGCAAAAGATGGAACTGGGAGTGAATTTCTTCACCAGAACAATGGAAAACAAACACTAACATCATTCTTTGTAAAAATTAATAAAGACATCTTTGTCCTTGAGCTGTCCCACAAAAAACAATTAAGTGTCTTTGACAACTTACCAGGAGATAATAACCAGAGTGAAGACGGGACATGTGAGAGAGGCACTTGTCTTGAGCTCAAAACTTAATGGGGGGTATCAACAATCTCATTAATTAAGATAAAATATTGTTGAGATGCTGTCTTAATTACTGTGTACGTTGCTGTGAAGAGACACCATAACAAACCAACTCTGATAAAGTATTTAACTGGGAGCTTGTTTATAGTTTCAGAGGACTAACCCATTATCACTCTGGTGGGAAACAGACAGGTGTGGTGCTGAAGCAATAGCGAGAGCTTTGCATCCTGATCCACAGGCAGCAGGCAGAGTAAGAGACTGGCTCTGCTGTGGGGGTTGAAACCTCAAAGCACACGTATAATAACTCACCTTCTCCAACAAGGCCACACCTCCTAATTTTTTCAAACAGTTTACTAACTGTGAACAAAGCATGCAAATATATAATCATATGGGGGGTCACTCTCATTCAAAGCACCGCAAATATCAAATAAAAAAATTAACCAAGGATTTCTGTCCATGTTGCTATTGCCTATTAAGCTTCACTGTGTGACCGATGTCTACAGATGCTTTCTGTAAGTCAGCACGTCCTTTGTTCTATTCTGTTTCCATGCATTAGCTGACTGACTGAGTCAACATGGGCTATTTTGATGAAACCCCATAGACTGGATGCCTTAAGCAGACGACACTTATTCCATACCACATCAGAGATGAATTTTCGACTGAAGGATCTGACCAATTCAGCTCTGATGAGTACTCTCTTTCTGCCTTGAAAACACCTCTATCTTGATGTGGACTTGTACATGAGTTCTGGTATCTCTTCCTTTTCTTCTAAGGATAACACTCTCATCTCAATGCCCTACCCTTATGACTCCATTAGAATATACTGATCACCCTGCACCCCACCCCCACTGTGCTGCCTAATTTTATGTCAACATGACACAAGCTACAGTCTCTGAAAAGGAGGGACCCTTACTTAAGAAAGTATCTCTATAGGATCCAATCGTAAGACATTTTTAAAATTAAGATTGATGAAGGAGGGCCTCGGCCATTATGGGTGGTGCTATCCCTGGGCTGGTGGTCCTAGGTTCTATAAGAAAGCAGTCTAAGTAAGCCATGGAGAGCAAGCCAGTAAGCAGCACCCTTTCATGGCCTCTGCATCAGCTCCTGGTCACAGGTTCCTGTCCTGTTTAGTTCCTTTACTGGCTTCTTTTGATGGTGGAAGGTTACCTGGAAATGTAAGTTAAAATAAACCCTCCTCCCCCCCCCCCACCGCCAAGTTGTTTTGGTCATGGCATTTTCTCACAGAAATAGTAAACCTAACTAGGGCACTAATTTTGATAATATTATCATATTGGAGACTAGAGAGTCAACATATAAATTTGTGCTAGACACATGCAAGTCATAAGGCCTGTTAATTCCTCATATTAATCTAATGAGGTATTTCCTACAATAATTTTTTCTTTCTTCTCTTTTTGTCTTTTTCTTTTTAAGATAAAGAATAGTTGAATACAGAAGTGTCAAAAATATGCATGGGTGACAAGGAGTTAAAGTCAGGAATTGAACCCAGGTCTTTTGACCCTAGAGCCTGAACTTATATATTTTGGTATATTTATTCTAAAGCAAATGAATAACAATTTCATAAGAGACATTGGGCTAATAATGATAGACGGAAGAGAGTGATAACATAGGGACAGCAGAGTCTTCCCACAGTTCCATTTCCCCACATGTATATATGAAATGCCCTGAGGAAATGCAAAGAAGACATAGAAATGGAATCACATGTCAATTGATGCCTTTCTTGCTGGACAGATCTGAGGTGACCTTTCAGTCTTTAAAGCCACACTGTATGCAGAGGGAAGATTCTGAGGAAATGCAGGGAAGAGGCAGATCCTAGAGAAGGAAGAATTTCAGGGTGGAAGGAGCAAGGTGAGGAGCCTCTCATCCTCATCAGATCTCCAAGCAATTGAGAGCTGGGGGTAGGGGAATGGCTGAGAGTAGGTGAGCAGAAGGAAGAGGCACAGAAAGGCCCCATTTCTTTGAAGAGAGGCTGCCATATAAGTTTGTGGAAATGTCAAGTTCTGTGGTGTCCCATACAGTTCTCATGAGTGACAACGAGCATTCCACTTCTAACTCTTGACTCTAACTTCTAACTCTTCTTCTAACACATTCGCCTGTGTCCTCTGTGTGTGAATGTTCCCTGTTTTCTTACCGCTGACTCACCAGGCTCCGCATCATTTACAATGTGTTCTGGTGTCTCCTGGACATCCGGATGGCCTTGTCCAAGGTTGCATCATGATCCATGGCCAGATTTTTGGACTCAAGCCCAGAATCTGACTTCTGTGTCTCTGCTCTAGCCATTATTTGCTGACATTCCCCGTTAATTCTTCTTACCCACAAATTTGCAGGCTTCACAAGCTTGAAGAGTGAAATTAATTTCTATACTAGTTGGTGTCTTCATTCATTGTATTTCCATTCAGTTGACCTCTGTGGAGGCTCAGGTGAGTCTCAGGCACTGCTCAGTATGCCTGGCGGTCTCATCCACAGTAAACCCTAAGTTGAGAAGTGAATCTAGGGGCTACATATTGTCCCTGTTTCCTTTACTTTAGAATTAATATCTGTCTCTCTCTCTCTCTAAATTTACCTGTCGACCCATTAGTCCCCAGTTTAATAAACACAGAGGTGGGGGTCTTTAGAAATAATTAGTGCATGAGCGCTATGGCTTCTTGAATAGAACTGGTACATTTATAGGAAGAGATAAGAAAGAGAAAGCTAAATATCTTTCTGCCTTGGGTATGGAGACAACAGGAAGGTGGCCATCTGCAAGACAGAAGAGTGTCCTTACCTGATCCAGCCATGTACCTGGATCACAGACTTCCAACCTCTAGAAATCTATAAAATGATACCAGTCATCTAAGCCACAAAGACTATGGCATATTTATTATGTCAGACTGGCATGACTACAGCAGAGCTGTATAGAAGTTGCCTGCATGGTTATACAGACGAAACCTATGGTTATAATTTTTTTTTCAAATTCTTTCTAGTGCCCAGAAACATGAGCAATAGCACCAGTGTTGTTTTGTTTGAGACACTGTCTTGCTATGTGGCTCAGGTTGGCCCTGCCTCTAGGTATGTGTCTCAGTACTTGTCTAAAAATGGCCTTGATACAGTATTATTTTTTTTAGTACTGTGATAAAAGACCCTAGAAAAGTAACTTAAAGAAGGATTGATGTAATGGCTAGTTTTATGTCAATTTGACACAAGCTAGAGTCACCGAAAAGGAGGGGCTCTCAGTTGAGAAAATGTCTTCATAAGGTTGGACTATAGGCAAATCTGTAGGGTATTTTCTTAATTAGTAATGATGGGGGAAGGTCCAGTCCATTGTGGGAGATGGATTGCTGTGTTGGTGGTCCTGGGTTCTCTAAAAAAGCAGGCTGAGCAAGCCATGGGGAGCAAGCCAGTAAGCAATATCCCTCTATTGCTTCTACCTCAGCTCCAACCTCCAGGTTCCTGACCTGCTTGAGTTCCTATCTTGACTTTTGATGGTGAGCTGTGATGTGGAAGGACAAGCTGAGTCGATTTGGTCATGATGTTGTACTACAGCAATAGTAACCTTAATTAAGGCAAGTTGGTATCAGGATAGTGGAGTCTTCCTGTGACAGACCTGACCATGTCTTTTGGGGAGGCTCGTGGAAGAACCTTGGAACTTTGGACCAGAAAAGCCATTAAGTGGTAAGGTCTCAGCCCGATGTCCTACAGGAGCTTGGAAGACAAGAATGTTGAGACAAATGCAGAGGATGGAGACTTGTGAAGTTTTCAGAGGGATGTTTAAAGATCAGTGCCATTTGTCATTTAAAATAAACATTCAATGGCCCTGGTTAGCTGGGGCTGAAGAATCAGCTGCAAATAACAAGATCTCAGAAGTAGTAAAGTAAAACCTTTGCTTTGTGTGATATTTGATGCTGATCAACCAGAGCCGAGAAAGTAGCCACCATTAAGCACCATGGTGGTGAAATCTTCTGGGGGGTGTTTCCTGAGAGTCAGCACGTAGAAGCTGTGTTTCAGAAATGGCCGAGGTTGTACCTCGCACCGGCAGCTGAACTTGGTAGTGCAAGAGCCACCCAAGTGGTACTGGTTTTGAAGACATGAAGGGGCTCATGGAGAGCAGCTGAGGTTTGTCCCTGTGTGACGGGTTGGAGTCTCTGAAGAGATCCCAGGAAAGGCCATGGGTACAAGTACATCCCAGCTGTCACAAGGGTCTCCAGCAGTTTTGGAGATGCCAGTGCCATGGGATGATCATGGAGAAGAACAGCTGTGTTGGAGTGGGGCAGGCTTGAGCCTGGAAGACAAGCTGTGTGTCCTGCCGAGGACAGAGAAGTCCATACTCCTTGGAGGAGCCAGAGAATCATGAGTAAATCCCACACATTGGGTGTTGCATTATTTTCGCTGGTGGAGTTGGGTTTTTCCTGGTTTAGATTGTGACTGTGCCTTGGTTCTTCCCTTGTGAAGGAAATATTTAGCTTAATTTTGATCATTACAGGCTTCCACAGCTGAAATACTTGGAACCTTTTCATATAGATTTTTGAAAGGGATTGGGTATTTTAAAAAGATAGCTTTTTATGTGTTTAAATTTATAAAGACAAAGACAATCTTTTATATTGTGATAATAACAATACGTCTGCCATCTTGAGGAGAAAGGAGAAAGGAAAGGTTGTAATCGAAAAGTTATGCTTGTATGTCAAATTGACAAGAGGTCAGTTGTCCTGGCTGGTTTTATGTCAACTTGACACAAGCTAGAATGATTTTGATTCACTGTTTGCAGGGTTACAATCTATCATGGTGATAGCTGGTCTGGCTGTGGTGACGGGAACATGAGGCAGCTGCAGTCAGGAGGCAGAGAGAAGAACGCTGGCGCTCAGCTGGGCTCCTCCATTTTACTTCTTATTCACTTGGGCCCACAGCCCAGGGGATGCTGCTACCCACATTCATGGTGGGTCTTCCTTCCTTAGTTAAGCTTCTCTGGAAAAAACCCTTCTAGACATACCCAGGGGTGTGTCTCCCATATGATTCCAAACTCAGCTAAGTTGAGTGGTCTCAAATGGTAAAGCTTGTATCCAGACCTTCACATCTGAGGTTTGCATTTCTAGCGTAACCATTTATGAAGTCTAAGACAGAACCAAGAGGGATCATCCCACTATCTGACAAAATGCACCTTTCCATCATTCTTGAGCCATAGGAAGCCAATATTGGCTGTTTACAAAAACAATCATTCTATTCCTTCCCCTCTATAGCATTTTATTTTCTACATGTCTAGCTCCTACTGTTGTTCACCCTTCATAAATATTCACATTATCTTCATACTAGGATGTGGCCTTAACCCAGTCCTGGTGAAGGAGTCTCTATTACAGTTGTTCTCAACCGTCTTAATGCGGTGACCCTTTAATATATATAGTTCCTCATGTTGTGGTGGCCCCCCCAATCATAAAATTATTTCATTGATACTTCATAATTATAATTTTGCTACTGTTATGAGTAATAGTGCAAATATTTGATATGCAGGATATATGTGACCTCCAAAGGAGTCATGACCTACAGGTTGAGAACAGCTTTTCAAGAGGAAAGGGTGTTGTGAGTATAAGAAACTGATGTTTTAAGGAAATATTTGCTCCCTAATCAAAGAGGTTCCAAGGAGGAAGTATTGACAGATTTCACTGGAGATGCTCATGTCATATCCTAGCTGGAGGTGACACAGTAGTCACAGTGAAGCATCAGGAAAGGAAGATTAAGTGTTAATGCCATTGTTGAAGTAATGTGCTAATCGAGGCATCCCTTTCATGTACTTTTCTTGCTTTTCACCCTTCCCATTTGAATTACTTGAAACTGAGTAACATCTCAACACCCATTTCTCTCCGTTACCCTTGCACACACATCTCCCTCAGAGTGAAGTCCAAAGCAGCAACCTTTGCTCAAAACCATTCTAGGTACGTTGTACAGCTAGGATTCTGTGCTATGCCAAACAAAAGGAGAAACATAAGATCTACTGTATATGGGCTAGTGTGTGTGCGTGCTTGCATGTGTGTGTGTGTTTTATTTTCACATATCCTTGGAGTATTGATAAGAAATATCAGCATTTAAAGTGTCAGTGGCTGTGCTGAGCTGTGGATCATAGAAGAGTCTGGGTAATGACTGGGATATTGCTATGTGGTAGGATGCCTGTCTCTGGAGATCAGACAAAGTCCTGAGTTTTATTGACATGGCCATAGCCATGCCAATGACCCGGATATCTCAAACCCATGGAAATGGAGAAGCCTTCCCCAGGTGAGGTTCAAAGGGATGGCCTCAACTCTGGTCCAGGCACAAGTGTTTATTAATGACTGACCAGTGTATGCAGAAAGAGTCAATTACAGCACAGCTTCTATATGGCTACAACCTGAGGTTGCTTCTCTATAGACACCTCCTACTAAGACTCACTGACTCCTCTTCCTTGCATAGTAGGTGCTTCCCATCAAAGCAAGCATGATCCACCCAAGCCCAGCTTTTCACTGTGTGTGTGCCTGCCATTTCTTCATTCCCATGTTACCCCAGTCAGGTTTTCAGGACCAAACCATGCAGGTCATGGCAACCATGTGGGAGGAGACCTGTCAGCCCTATTCAGGAACTGACAGTATTCTCCTGAAGCTCTTCTTAAAAAAAAAATTGCATTCATTTTGTGAACTGAGCACCAGAGGAAATTTTAAAACAGATTCGAGTTGCCTTTTCTGAGATACTGATGTCCCAGTTGTGGATTCTTGGTAAGGGAAGGAAGGCAGTCTCTTAGTGGGGTCAGGGAATGGGGACTGCTACTCTAGAACTGTATGATTAATTATAATTGTTCCATCTTGTATTTAGGTCAATGGCCTTGAGAAGAAATTACCACCTGACTTTGGAATTTAAAGTAAGCAGAGTTTGCTGATTGTGGTCACACAAATGTTGCCTATCAGGCCATCAGAAGTCTAGGATGGAGGGAAGACAGTATTCAAGAAGCTGGTGCTGATTCTGGCTTTTGAAAAAGCTGGGCTTTGATTGGCTAGTCTGATACAGATGGGTTAGGAGAGGGAGAGGAGTAATTACATTGGGAAGAGGTTTTTAGCCAACTCCATTAGAAAGAAAGCCACCAAGGCAGGCTTTTAGAACATCACTGGCCACCAAATTTTGGTCACAGAAAGCAATCATTGGTCCAGGCCAGTCTTCTACCCAGGAAAATGGATTTTGAATGATCTCAAAACTAATGGCAAATCAGAATCATTCATCAGAGAACTTTTCTAAAATGTACACGTGTACATGCCAAGTTTCCTCTTATCCACCCTAGAGATTCTTTGTATATAGTCTGAGAGATGCTAACTTGAACCTTCTATGGAATGGCTATTTTTAGGGATGTTGTCAGGTGATTGTGATGAGCACACAGGTTCAAATATTGCAGAAACAAGCAGTGTCCATGCTAACAAGCTGGTTTTTGAGCAGGTGGTCGATATGCTGAGGTTGCCTGGTAGTCTGGCCTTGAGATAACAGAGGTCAAGCTTACAAATCCATCCCCTGGAAGTGTGGTTTCTCTAGGAGTTACAGAACTCTATACAACAAAGGGCTTGCTGCGAACACTCCAGGAGCTGTTATTACACACATTCAGCTCTGAGTTATGTGCAGGTGTCTGTATCTTGTGCTTGGTGAAAAGATTTTACCTAAGAGACCCAAGTTTTTCACTCACAAGTGATCAAAGGAAGGTGGTCTCAAAGGTCAATGAAGAGTGTGACCATACACCCAAAATAAACAGATTGTCTAGGAGAACAGAAAGAAAAAAATTCACTTGCTTAGAGTGAAGGCAGGACAGGACGAGTTAGAATCTTCAAGCTCCTATGTTAAATGCCACAGATGGAATGATTTACAAAGAATAGAACCTTACTTTCCCACAGTCCTGGAGACTGAGAAGCCCAAGACCAAAGCAATTACATCCAGTGTCTGGTGAGAGCTTTCTGCTGCACATTCACACGGCAGAAGAACAATGTTGTAATTTAGTTATAAAATTCACTTCCAACGGCTCAGGTATTGAAGGCTTGGTCCTCAGTTGCAAGCAGTGTTCAGAGGCGGCAAGGCTCTGCAGAAGAGACCTGATGACAGGACTCTGACTCCATTAGTAGATGCATCCATCGATGGACTCAATATTTGACTGTGGAATTTGAAGAAACTATGGGTGTAGCAGGATATTTATTCTGCTACATTGTATTCGCAGTGGAGCTCAGTGATTAGGCAGTAGAAGAGGAGGTGGAGCTGGGAGAAGAAGAGAGGAAGAGGAGGGGAGAAAAAGAGGAAGAGGAGGGGAGAAATAGAGGAAGGAGAGGAGATGGAGGAGGCTAGCAGCCATGGAGAACCATGGATGGGTCAAAAGCTGTCCTGGGTAGCAACTTCTATCAAAAGGTTAGATATTGGGGAACAACTCTAATTGTGTGGACATCTTGTTAATTGAACATTTCTAAATATATAAATCCTTTAGATAATCATTAAGCTTTAAGAGTCTCATTTCTACCAGGTACCTCGAGGATGGCAGATATTGTCTGCAGGTCAGCCGAGCTTTGTGGATGCAGCGTGGGGGATTGGCAGAGCCCTCCCCCATGCTGGTGTCTCATGGGTCTAGTTGTGGCACATCTTGCCCGTGGCCGCTTCTAGCTGTGGCGCACATGGCTTCTGGCGGCTTCTAGTGCAGAACATGGCAGCCAGAGCTAAGTAGAGATGCCCTGCCCCGCTGATTAGATAGCTGGCTCTCGCTGCATCATTTTGTAAATATCACCCTTACATATGGAATATAAGGCCTAGTTGGAGAAAGGTAGTTCCTGTGAAAGGAGTGGGACAACTTTGAGAATGGAGAGCAGACTACCCTGGAATGGTATACCCTGACCAGGTCCCTGCCTGTCACCGTGTTGGCTTCCCATCCACCATGAGGCAATATGTTACATATTGTATGTGTTACATACATATCTTACATATCCTTCTCTATATGTTCTCATTACCATGGTGTTCTGTCTCACCTCATGCCCAAAGCACTAGAGGAGTTGACCATGGCCTGGACCCTCTGCAACAGGGAGGCAGAAGAAATCTTTCATCCTTTCCAAGTTAATTTCCTTATGGCATTTGTCACAGTGAATAAATAGCGTGGCTAACACAGGTAGAAAGGCCCAGCTTGATCCCTCTAGTCCTTTTACAGGGCACCAGTCGGTTCACAAGGGAGAGGCTGTCACGACCTAACAATCACTTCTTATGGTCTCCAATTCTTCATGTCATCTCAGCGGGGTTTAAGCTTCAACATAAATTTTAAAGGAGATACATTAAAACCGTGACATGGGGGATGGGAAATCAGGGACAGAAAAGTAGAGAAAACTCCCTGTTCCCATCTGACGTCACTTATTCATCATTTGCTCCCTCTTAGTTCCATAATTACAACTCAGGCCCTTTGAGTTCCGACTTCCCTACTGTGTGACTTTCTCTTGTGTCCTGGTAAAGTCCTCATCAGCCCTCCCACTCATGCCCAATAGTGCTACCTTCTTGTCACTTTGATGAATGGTGTGTCACACAGAAGAACTTCCTTAGTCCTTTTTAGTGGGACATCTCTTCTTGATCTCTTGGGACGACTCTGAGAATGCAGAGCAGAATATTGGATTGCAGAAGAAGGGAGGGGCTACTCTGAGGGACGCTGGCTCTTTTTTTTTTTGTTTGCAGATAAGGCCTCTCTAGCAGCCAAACAGAGAAAGAAGGAATTTTGCCTGTAACTAAGGATATTAGACTTTCCTTGCTGTTATCAACCCCTTGAAATGTGACCTAAGAGGAGAGGCCTTATTCAGGCTAACGGTTTCAGAGTTGTATTCCAAGGCGAAATGAATGCAGAGCTTTAGGCCCGAGGCTTGTGTGAATTACTAAAGACTCTGGGAACGAGAGAAAACCAGAAGTCGAGAGAGGGGTGCACACAGACACAAAATACAACCATCAAAGGCAAAGCACACAGCCCAGGTTCCTACCTACAAAACTCTAGCCAGGCCTTACCTACAAAACTTTTCATTCCCTCCCATAGAAACATGGCCAGCTGGGGGCCAAGCATCTATCAGTGAGCCTATGGGGGACAGCTCATGGTCAAGCCATAACACTTAGCAAAAGAATCCACAAATAATGAGGTGTTTTTATACCATTTAGATCTCCCTCTAGTTTGTCCAAAGAATCATGAAGGCGTCTATGTATCACAGAGAAAGCATCTCCATGTGTCCGCATGTACTTCTGAGAGCTGTCGAACTTTGGAAACACCAGTTTTTCTTTCCCTTCCTTTATTTCCTTTGTTATTATTATTAATTATTATTATTATTACTATTACTATTATTATTATTTTCTTTCTTAAGTTTGTTTGTGAGGCAGGGTAACATTACTGAGCACAGGCTGGCCTTAAATTCATGATCCTCCAGTGTGTACTGGGATTGCAGGTGTACACGGCCTTCTGTCTCCCTACCCACCGCTACCAGGGGCACCTGCACACCTGGGCCCACTGGGCTTTTAAAGAAACGAATGTGCTAAGGCAAGGAGAGCTTTATATTCTGTGGTTCAGTTTGCAGTGTAGGAAAAAATAAACCCTGGGTCTAATCATTTTGTAGTTTCCCAATTAACAGTGAAAACTGTATTCTTTAGGGTTCTGCAATAGACATTTCGGACAGCAATGCATTAAGCCTTAAATTAAAATAAGCAATTAAAATATTATGCTAAGTATTCTCTTATTTATAACATACTAATTTATTGTAAAGCAGTTTGCCTTCTTCTACGGTGGAGTTTAATGAGTTCCTTTCTGAAGAACCATAAAATTATGCTCAGAGAAAAGAGACTCTTGTTTTTTTTAATAAGCAATGTAGCTGTCACCAGATGTTATAAAGATTGATTACTAATGCATTTTAATGAAGATAATTTATTAGATAATAAGATTTTTTTCTTCCTTTAAATTTCCAGTAGGAGGAAATCATTGTGTGTTTTTTTTTTTTCCATTTTAAATTAAAGGCTTTCTGCAATTGGTTTTCCACTAAGCCTTAAAATGGATGATCAAATTCAATTATGTAACAAATATACTTAAAATGAGGCCTAAGCTGCTCTCTCAGACTTTTATATCGGCTTCAATCCCATCAAAGCTTTTGAAAGCAAAAAATAACACATAGCCTAAGAAACACGCTTAGATGAAGGCTATTATATTTAGTAACTGCTCCATAAATGTTTGCTCTATGAATGAAAATTTATGTTACTATTTTTGTTAGAAGCATCAATTCAACAATTCCTCCTGTTTGAGTACACCAATCACAGCTTGTTTATCAACGATGGCTTGCTATAGAGGAGCACATTTCTTAGGTCTTTCTTCCTGCAGCCAGGGACAGGTACCTGTTTTGGAGGTTAAGAATGTGTTAGACCAGACGTGGACTGTGATTGAAGCTGTCCTGCCTTAGTTATGCCAAGTAGTCAGGCCACTGAAGCAGTCTGTGGAACATCTCTTATTCAAGATCTCAAAGAGATCCAAGTTGCACAGTGTAGTGAGAGTTTTAGTTTCTTAAAAAACCCAGTCATGTGTAGTCATCTGAATATGGTTCTGTTTTAATCCCAGGTGTGGGATAAAAGGCTGCTTCACAGCAGGTGATTATGATTTGCCTCGTGCACTAGCAGGGCTGTGATCATTGCCAGCTGCAGGTCGTTTGATTCTGGGGACTCTGGAGAGGGTATAAATGGGAGAGCCCTGAGAGGATGTAGGAGCAGCTGGTGCTTGCCCCCACCCTCACCTCATCTGATGGTTTATCCTGCTGCTGCAGTTGCTGTTGCACTGGATATTCCTGGTTTTCTGGACTGCTGGCTACTCTGATGTCAAAGATCGGGCTTGCTCCAACACTTCTTATCAGCAGGAAGTAGCCTATAGAGCTCCATGATCCTTTTTCCACTCTAACCTTTCTTCTTTCCTTCCTAGTGTTGGGAGGTTGAAAGGGATTAGGGTAGAATAAGTGTGAGAAGGGAGAAGTAGAGGTGTTAAGAAATCAATAAAATAGTAAAAAAAAAATAATGCCAACAGTACAAGGTGAAAATATTTCCCAGAATTTTATTAACATTTCCTATCATCAACTAGCAAAGGAGTATAATAACTAAGGAGCTATCCCAAGAGACCAGGACACAGAGCTCAAAAAGATTATGGAAAGAAAAACCTTCCCTTAAAATCTTTCATCATATTTTGAAAAAAATGCATGCATGTTTGACATTGTAAGTCATTATCTAGCTCTTTTGTTACATGATCCCAAAATAATGTATAAAGCAGGGATTTCTTTTTTATATATATATTTATACTAGTTATATATTTCCTTGGGTACAGTATGATAATATATATGTATATATAATGTATATGTATATATGTATACATACATATATATCATATATTGAACACTCAAAATATTTTCTTCTACCTATTATGAAATACAAATTACATAGTAATCAACATAATAAGCTTACTACACGGCAGAATGCTACCTTTGTCTGACCGTGGCTTTGTACCCAGTTGCCAGGCTGTCTCCTGCACCCTTCCCAGCTTCTGGCAATCATTGTCCTGCCCCTTATGTCTGTGAGGGCAGTTTAATTAGCTCACACATACCATGGAGGACATGCCTCTTTTGTAAAGCAGGGATTTCTTACTTCTCACTGGCCAATAGAATTTCTGGAACTATAGACTGAGTTGAGGAGAGCTGGCACTGAGTAGTAGACTCGGAACTCATGTGATGTCCGGTCAGAGCTGGGCCTTCATTTTGAAAACCTAGACTCTCATAAAAGAGGTGACAATGTCTTTATACTCAGCCTTGTCCGAGAATCATCAGTGGGGCAGCCATAAACTTAGAGTAAGTGATCGTGTGATGGTTACTTAAAATATATATTTAATTCATTTATTCTTTGATAATTTTGTACATACGTTTGTTGTATCTTGATCATATCTACTCACACCTCCCCCTCTCACTTTCCTCAGACGTTCCCCAACCCCCTCCCATCTTCATGTCCTCTCCTGTTTATTTTTGTTGTTGTTTTTGTTAATCCACTGAGTATCACTAGTGCTGCCTGCTGGAATGTTGATGGATCTTGGTGTGATCTTGTGCGGCTAACCACAGCCACAGTGGTTTCTTAAGTGCAATGGCTGTGTGATGTCCAGAATTTCATACCAGCTCTCCCCATCACTTGGCTCTTACTGCCCCCTCTTCCATGGTGGTCCATGAAAGCTGGAAGAGTGATAAAGGTGTTCTATTTATGGCTCAGCACTCAACAGTCCCTGTTCTATGTACAATAGCCGATCTGTTGGTATGCTGAGTGCTTTCAGTATGTGAAAATGGGAGATTATTTTTTGACCTTGTCTGCTATTCCTAATTCTGGAAATTTCTCTTCCGATTCTTTTAAGATCATTTTATGAACCTTTATAACTAGCTGCTGCTTCCTTCTTTTTCTTTATTCTTTTCCTCCTGTTCCTCCCCTTCCATCTTCCCCTCCCCCATCCCCTCCTTTGCTTCTTCCCCCTCCCCTGCCCCTCCCCATTCCCTCCTCTGCTTCCTCCTCCTCTTCCTCCTCTTCCTCCTCTCCTCCTCTTCCTCCTCCTCCTCCTCCTCCTCCTCCTTCTCCATAGATTCAATCTTTCCAGGCTGCCATCATATCTTGGAATCTCCACTTGTGCCTAGGTTTATCTTTGTCCTTGTTAGACTGTTCATTTTCTCTAGCAAATCTTCATGCTCTATCCATTCTATTGGGAAGACTTTTTTTTTTCGGACTTCTTTGGCCTTTCATTGCCAGTATTTTGAATTGGTTTTTCTGTTGAATCCTTCTTATATCTACTCCTATATGCAGTGTCAATCCAGCTGTTTCTTTGTGTTTTGTATCAGGAGATTATTATTATTATTATTATTATTATTATTATTATTAATTTCATTGAATATATTTAAAACCATTCCTTCCAGTTCTGTGGGATTTCATCTGACATACTCACTGTAGTCATACTTACTATAAGATTTAGTACTTTTTGGAAAAGTTATGCTGTCTTTTGTTCATGTCTTTTATATTACTGCACTGGAATTTATGAATGTGATGCAATGTTTTTGCTTGTTTTATTTTGTATCAGCTATATTCTTTCAGTTGAAATATTTGTAATGTTCATATGGAGATTGGATGTTATAGAGTTGAGTGTGCAGTTCAGAAAATAGTTCCTAAGTCCAGGAGTGCAATGTATACGCATGTTATAAATTATATATTATTTTCTGAGCAGAAGATTAACTACGAGGGCAGTCACAACTGCTTGATATTACCACTATGCAAATGTTGCACTAGCCAATAAATAATAGTGGCCTTTTGACTTAGTAAGTATTTGGTGATAAACAGCCAAAGACAGTATATAGTATATTTAGATTTTAATAAATAATACCAGGAGTGAGAAGAAAGTAGAATGAGTAAGTATTAAGCATTAAATCAACTTAGAAAAAATCAGCGTTAGTAAAGTAGTCAGGAGGGGAAAGTTGGAGGCCATAGATTTTACAGATTGTTAAAGCTATAGAAGGTTAGAGTTAAGTAAGGAGGGAATAAAGGTAGAAAAATACATAGGATAAGAGGAGGAACATTTGAGGGATGAGAACAAAGAATGCCTTTAGTAAACCAGGCAGAGAAACATAAACAGTTCTAAAGCCTAACAGCAACATACAAACAAGAGCAAACCCATCAGGAGACACACACAGAAACAGACAGTAAGTAAAGGAGAGTAAGAAGAAAGAAAAGGATGCTGATGGAGCGGACTGCTGGTTCAGCTGTGCTGAAGCGAACGGTAAACTCTCAGATGCCTCTGCCTCCTGAAGGCTCCCTGAAGTGCTGCGTATCAGAAGGGTAAGGGTGGTGAAAGCCATCTTGGTCTTTGCAGCCTTTGCAGCCATAGTGTTGGTGGGGTTCTGGCACATGGGGGAGGAGAAATTACAAGGCCTTTCTTGGTAGGTCTCTTGGACTCAGGAACTTTGTGGTGGTCTATTCTGGTCCTGGAGGTCTGGTGGTTGTGTGGCTGAGCGGTTCTTTGTTGTCTCAGCCGTTTGCTTTTTGGGGATTGTTATTTGGCAGCCAGTAGTCTGGCATGGAGAGGACTTGCAGCTGGCGTGTGTGTCGAAGCTTCCTCCTTGCTTCCCTGAAAAGATTTCCAATGACTTCCTAAGTTCATTTACAGTATTTGTCTTGTGCAGGATAAGATCTTGCTATAAGCTATGTTTGTGTTTTCTCATACTAAGGCTTCTAGTTCACCAACTTCTTGATGGTTACTTTTGTTTTTGGTCATCTTTACTAGGCTGTAGTACCTAGATATTTGGTCAAATATTATTCTGGAGTTTTCCTGCAGTTTCTCTCCCTCCCTCCTTCTGTCCCTCCCTCCCTCCCTCTCTTTCTTTCTTTCTTTCTTTCTTTTTTTCTTTCTTTCTTTCTTTTAAAATGAGATTAAAATTAGACCAGAAGCCTCTGAATAAAGCCAATTCCTTGTCATTATGTGACTGTCTGGGTCCCAGTTAATCAGCTGAAGGCTTCAGTAGAGGAAGCTGACCTCCTCTGGGGAGAAGGGAGTCCCAGGAACAGATGGTCTTTCTTTCAAGCTGCTCTCCTTCCTAGATTTCCAGCTTCTGTTCAGCAGGCAGATTTTGGACTTGATAGCTTCCATGACATGTGGGCCAGTTCCTTAAACATAAACCATTTTAGAGGACACTAATGAAGAGTGGCACCGGGCTCTATTTGCTGGTTGATGGGTGCAACTTTTGCATATGTATGTGAGCTGTGTCACAGAAGCTGCATCCCCTCCACCATGATGAACTCTGGCAGATCTTCTGAACCACATGTTCACTGTGTCAGTTCTCCACTGGGTGCTATGACACAGCTGTGCTTTGGATAGGCTGTTGAGTGAAGCCATTGGGACAGCAAATGGATACTGGTCACTTGTTTTGTCCTTCAGGGTTCATCTATGTTGTTGCAAATGGCAGAACAACCTTTGCAAGCCTATGGCTGAGTAGTTCACCATTGTCCACATGTGCCACACTTTATTTATTCATAGAAACTGGAGAGAGGAAAAGCAAAGTGCTTGGGATGAAGGGAGATGCTGATGCAGAATGTTCTAGTGACAAACTGGTCTCTGCCCATGACTAGAGTCACTAATTAGGTATTATATATTCCAAGATTCCTATCAGAAAGTTCACTAGGAAACAAGTTTTATGTGCTTTCAATCTAAAGTAAGTATGTGAGATGATGAATGCATCATCACCTTTATTTGGCCATTCCACACTGTACATCTATTATAATATCACATTGTGTTTCATAAATCTACTGCTGCCTTTCTTCATTGGTGAGGGTTATCCAAGGACCCTGGTAGATGTCAATATCGAAGGATATTCCAGCCAGTGAGGGTTATCCAAGGACCCTGGTAGATGTCAATATCGAAGGATATTCCAGCCCTTTGTACAAAAGAATAAAGTATTTGCATGTAACATAAACATAGCCTCATTTACACCTTAAGTCATGTCTAGCTCACTCACAATACTTAACACAATGTAAATTATTGTGATCTGGTAATATTCTTTTTGGGAATAATGATAAGAAAACAGAAAGCCTGTGTATGTTCAGTAAAGACACAGTGTTCTTTCAATGTTTTCAGGCTGTGGCTGGTTCAGTCTACAGAGGAAACCACAGAGGACCAACTGTCTATAATTATTCATCAACTCTAAATGAAGCAAAGAAGCAGGGACGACAGATGATCAATTCTGACTAACTAAATTCAGATCAATAACCCCTCTTTTAAAAATGACCCTGCTTTCCTGAGAATGAGGGAATATCTTTAGGTTATATTTAGGTGGAACTTAACGTGTTAAAACTGAGGAAGTCCGACATAATGTGAAAAAGTCAGCTTATATCTCTTTGTAGTAGACAGTGCTTCCTAAATCTACTTCCTTTGTTATTAATAATTACTCTAAAATTATAACTCTTGAGGTCAAAATTATTTGACTTGAAAAAAATTACTGCATTGGACATGGTAGATGACATCCCACTAATGTGGACTTTATTGTTTATTCAACAATTTTTGATTAAGTTATACCCTATGAATTCTGAGCAATCAGACATACCAGACCCGCTTCCAGGTAAACTAACAGCAACCAGGAGGCTCAGGAACATTTGCATAATCCACTCCTTCTCCAGGACTGCTCTCCAAACAGCAATATTCACACTCCATTCCCTGGTAATGCAAGAGAGATAAATGAGTCCATCATTAGTGCTAAATTAAGCTTTTCAGTCTTGTCTTACAAAAGACAGTACATTGTTCCACATGAAAATGTGAAATTCTTCTCATCATGTTACGGTTTAGATCTTGAGACACTTGCCCAAAGACCAAATAGCAAAGGATAGAGTTTCAGAGCAGTAGTGTTCAGAAGCAGGACCTTTGGGGTATGATCTGATCATGAGGGTTTTGACATCATAGATGACTAATAAACATATGGATTCATAACTTAATGGGCTATTGGCAATGGTGAAAATTTTTGGATAAAGCATGTAATTAGAGTAAGTTGGGTTTGGGCGACATGGCCTTCAAGGCTGTGTTTTGTCCCGGGTCATCTCATTCCCTGTGGTCTTCATGGCTTCCATGAGATCACTCTATTATCCCATGTGCTTCTGTCATAAAATTCTGTTTACAACAGGTCCAGAGACAAGATAGCAGAGGGACCACAGACTAAAACCTCAGAAACGGAGACACAGTACACCTTTGCTTCTTTAAATTGTGATGATGGAAGGGTGATAAATATCTAGCTTGCCTGTGGCAGGACAACATCATTTTAGACAAGGATTTCAAGGCTTTAAGTTTATTTAGTTGAAAAAAAAAATCAGTACATGTGGCAGTGATGATGTCTGAAGAGGGCTAAAGAAAGGCCTGGATAGGTCTCAAGAATAAGCCTTGCTATCTGTTTGGTTGTCTTCAAAGTTAGAGAAGGGGTGCATAAGATATCTTTTTCAACAGGGATGCAAAAATGACTGTGCTTATGCCCAAGATTTATTAATCACTGTGTGTAGTCACTGTTAAATTAAAGGGCTAAAGGCAAGAGAGATAACAGAAGATTAACAATTCTGGCCATTAATCTCTATAAATATAGGGAGTGCCTCAAATGGCTACAATTTCAGCCAGTGTATGTAATTGATTGAGTTACTTACAGACTACAAAGTTCTTGTTCATACATTTCTTTCTATTCCCTTAACTTACACAATGCCCTCAACTAAGGAGGTAATCAATAAGAGTGGTTGACATCTTGCCAGAAGCTTTCATTTGTATAAATGAATGAAAAAAATAAGTGCGAAATCTATTGCAATGTTTCTTTTGTGTGCTGGATATGCCTGTGGGGACGAACCTAGCAACATTCCCCCAAAGCACAGAAACACAAGTATTTCTTTACTTCCCAGCTGCTTCTTTTATATAAAGGATGCCACAGAGACAATTCATTTAATCGGCACAGTACAGATAAGAAGAACACAGCTGGTTTAGACAGTCATGGCTACAATCTTGGGGAAACAATGGTTTATAAATGTGGAATAATGGAAATGTCTGTTGGAGGGTGAAAAAAATCACATTTTCACCAAGATAAGACTGAGTATCTACTAGGGTTTGAAGGTAAGAAACAGGAAGGAATACACAAGAGGACACCAAGATGTTAAATATTGCCCATTTAACCTTTAAAATAGCTTTACTGACCCACTTCCCTGGCGGGGGGACTGATGATGTAGTGTGCTGGCTAGTTTTATGTAACCTGATACAAGCTAGAGTCACTGGAAATGATGGAGCCTAAATTGAGAAATGCCTCCATAATATCTGGCTTAGGACATTTTCTTAATTAGCAATTGATTGGGGGGGGGGTGGCTCAGCCTATTGTGGGTGATGTCATCCTTGGGCAAGCCATAAAAAGGAAAGCAGAACCCTTCCATGGCTTCTGTATCAGCTCCTGCCTCCAGCAGGTTCCTACCCTGTTTGATTTCTTGTGGTGACTTCCTTCAATGATGAACAGTGATGTGCAAGCATAAGCCAAATGAACCCTTCCCGCCCCCCTTACTTTCTTTTTGTCATGGTGTTTGATCATCACAGCAATAGTAACCCTAAGACAAAAATTGGTACCAGGAGTTGGGTATTGCTGTGACAGATCTGGCCATGTGTTTTGGGGAGGATTGTAGAAGGACTTTGGAACTTTGGGCTAAAATGTCCTTGAATGTTCAAAATGTGATGAGCTGTTCTGTGGGAGCTTGAAAGATATGAATGCTGAGAGAAATGTAGAGGATAGAAACCTGGCTTGTAAAGTTGCAGAAGTTTAAAGACTAGGGCCATTTGCTATTTTGACTTAAGATTCCATTGTTCTGTTGAGCTGGAGTTGGAGTTGGCTTTGATTAGCAAGAAACCAGAACCACTGGAATAAAATCTCATCATTACTGGGACCATTGATGCTGGCTAGCTGAAGCTGAGAAATTAGCAGTGATTAAGAAGAGAGCAGCATCATCGAGGTGAAATCTGGGAAGTATTTCCTGAGAATCAGCACATAGAAGCTGTGTTTCAGATGTGGTCAAGGTTGTACCTTTCATTGACAGCTGAATTTGGTAGTGTAAAACCCACCCAAGTAATACTGGATTTGAAAGCATGAAGGGGCCATGGAGAGCTACTGAGGTTTGTCACTGTGTGGCAGGGCTGGAGTCTCTGAAGAGAGCCTAGTAGAGGCTATTGGAGAAAATGCAGCCTAGTAAAAGACTCAGGAATGTTGGAGATGCCAATGCTATGGGATGACCACCAAGAACAGTGGAAGCAGTGGAATGGAGCCCTCTGGAGCCTCCGAGGCAAGCCGTGTGTGCTGCGGAGAGCAGAGACAGAGAAGTGACCCAAGCTCTTTGGAGAAACCCAGAAGATCATTAGCAAATTTTTGTCTTTGGACACTGAGCCATTTATACTATTTGAGTTTGATTTTGCTTTATCTGATTGTGACTGTGCCCTGGTTTTCCCTCTTGAAGTAAGAAAGTATTTAACTTATTTTTGATTTAACAAGCGTCCACAGCTGAGAGATTTTTTGAATTTTAAAAGACTTTGGATTTTAAAGAGACTGAATTTTTCAGTATTTAAATTTTTTAAAGACCACAGGACTTTTAAAATTTGAAATATTTTATACTGTGATATTTGTATTAATGTGAGACAGTAGGGATGAAGAAGAAAGGAAAGATTGTGGCTTAATAGTGATGGGTGTGTCAAGTCGACAAGGGGTCAGCTGAGCCAGTTAGTTTTATGTCAACTTAACATAAGCTAAGGTCACTGGAAAGGAGAAAACCTAAATCGAGAAAATCTGGCTGTAGGCAGTTTCTTAATTAGTGATTAATGGAGGTGGGCTCAGTCCACTGTGGGTGATGCCTTTCCTGGGCTGGTGGTCCTGGGTTTTCTCATAAAGCAAGCTGAGCAAGCCATGGGGAGAAGCCAGTAAACCACACCCCTCCATGACCGGTAGGTTTTAGACATAAGCTGTTTGAGGGTGCTAGTGGAGTGGGCACTGGGGGCAGAGTAAATGATAGTTTTACTTTGAAGTATTAATAAATTTCCCTTTGGTGGTAACCATGTTGACTCATTAGTTGTATCCATATATTTTCATATTATGATTTGTAAGATGCCTCCTCCCTAATTATATCATATACATAGTCTGCATGTAAATGTATACTCTTTGTTAGGAGTATATATTTGAAGATTTATACATATAAATATATAATTATAAATATAAAGTAAATATGTAATATATATGTATGTGTGTCCATGTGTGCAAGTGCTAGCATCTCTGCGTGTGTGCATGTGCTAGTGTGTGTGTGCATGTATATTAGGTTTTTAGGGTTACACATTATCAAAGTTATTAGACTGGTCCACGTTATTTTCAAGTTAATCGGAACAGAATATGTTTCCATCCATGTATAATGATGTTAGTAGCCACATTTTCACAATCCAGGCACTATTAATATATTTAAAATTTGCCAGATTGAGGAGAATATTGGAGCATTTTGGGTCTTTCTCAGTGCCTGACTACCCTGCTAATAAGCTCTCTTTTGCAATAATGAAGGCCATGTAAATAATAAACAGCTACTCATTTATTTATACCTATATTTGATTGAGTACAGTTAGGGTCCCCTCACTCATGCCCCGGTACCTTATTATTATTTTTTTTGTTTTTCTGAGACAGAGTCTCTTTATGTAGTTCTGGCTATTCTAGAGCTCACTATGCAGACCAGGCTGGCGTCATACTAACAGAGATCTGCCTGCCTCTGCCTCCCAAGTGCTGGTCTGTACCACCATGCCCAGTCATGGCTGCCTTGTTAGTAAACTGTTTTGCAAAAATGAATCCATCACAAGAATCACTATTGATGGTAGCTGAATTATCGCAAAGTACATTTACTTTTTAAAAGATCCATATATTTTAATTTATAAGTATAAATTACTTGTAGTATGAATTAGGATTGCCCTCATTATATATTTTGTAAATATAAAATATTTTGAAGATTTACTTTATTTTAAAATTACTTGTATGCGTGTGCGTGATTGTAGATATGTGTATATGAATGCAGGTGCCCACACAGGCCTGAGGCATCAGATACCCCTGGAACTGAAGCTATAGGTAGTTGGTGGCAGCCCAACGTGACTTCTGGGTATAGCGGTGACTAGTTAATCAGCTCTGGGCTCCCAGCAGGTGCACATGTGACTCTGCACCTGCCCAAGAGCTCTGGATTCAGGAATGAAACACACACACACACACACACACACACACACACACACACACACACACACAAACACACCCTTTATATTTTGATATACTTTGACTAGCTCAGTGGTTGGGCACTTCCAAAATTCCCATGGCTAGCACATACTTCCCTCCAGTATTCCTGAGTTAACACTTTCTAAATCTATATTTTATCTTTGCTGCCCTGTTTCCTTCTGGGCAGCCCTCTCATGGGTCCACTTTCTCTTTGCACCTATGTTGCTGAAAGATGTCGGTCCTGCAGCTCTTAAATATGGTCTCTCTGCTTCACTTCATGGCAAATCTGTTCCTTCTCTCCTCTTCATTTCTTACCTGGGAATCCTAAAAGTCCTGCCTCTTTCACTCTGCCCAGCCATTGGTCCTTGGCTCTTTATTGATTAATCAAAAACCAATCAGGGACAGGGACCCTCAGCATCTGGACATGCAGATTCCTGTGTGATTTTGGGAACTGAATTAAGACAAAGCATTAGAACCAATTCCCAACATCTGGGAGCTGAACTCAGGTCATCTGGAAGAGCAGAACATTCTCTTAACTGCTGAGTCATCCCTCTAGCCCTGTAAATATAACAGTTTCTTCAGACATTATACATTTAATTATAAGAAGCACAAATTATTTGGGAGGCAGAGGCTTTCTATGGAGAATGATCAGATCTTCAAGGACTGTAAAACTCAGAGACAGACTCCTTTCTACCAGGATTCTGGGATTTTCTTACAGTATAATAGTATGTAAATATATCAGAGCTGTATAGTTACTGGAATGTAAGTTTGGCACAAACCAATGTGTCCCTTGTCGTAATCACCCACAGAGCTTAGTTTTGCTGCCACCTTTTGTTGGAGGAACATCCATTGATTTAGGAGAAATGCCTAGGCGTCAGGATGATGCCACGTAGGCCTGGGAACATCAGAGGCTTCTCAGGCTATGTCCTTCAGTCCCAGGTTCTTGCTTTACAAAGGCTGCAGTGAGAACCTTATCCTTCCTGCGCAGCAACCCAGGATTTATCTCAGTGCCCTTCTCAGAACTCAAGTTCTTGGCCTCTCTCCTCTTTCCTACTCTTTGTTCTCGGGCAGGATTTTCTATTTGTAATCCTTCTCTCTCCTAAGTTAATAGAGACACTCTCTAAATTTTTTTGTGTGTGTGTGGGGGTAATAGAGCTAATGATCAAATTGAGAGGTGAGGCAGAGAGTGTGAATGTTTGACAAACAGCTGTGGACTTCCTTTGAACACTTTCCTGAACTCAGATAAGAATTTGAGCCTCGGCCGGGCGGTGGTGGCGCACACCTTTAATCCCAGCACTTGGGAGGCAGAGGCAGGTGGATTTCTGAGTTCGAGGCCAGCCTGGTCTACAGAGTGAGTTCCAGGACAGGCAGGGCTACACAGAGAAACCCTGTCTTGAAAAACAAAACAAAACAAAACAAAAAAAGAATTTGAGCCTCTATGTTCTCATTTGAATCCATTCAATTCAAACAGGCAAATTGTTTCTGAGATTATGCTGCGGAGTTAGAGAAGAGACATATTTGCCTTGCCCCTTAGGCATAGGTGACCCAGTGACTAAGGTGGCCTAAGACTGCAGCTTATGCCACATGCCCATGAGTCATCAGTCTGGCAGTGATGTCATCCTGATAGAAAAACAGGACTGGAAATACTGCAGCTTTTCACAGTGATTTGAAAAATGAGTTTATGTCCTACCAGGCACTTGGAACTTATACTGCTATCATTTTATTAGTATTTGTGTCTGCAGCCAAAGCAGGCATGATTTAAATGGGAAACGCAGACAGAGGGCACGGTTTTAAATGGAAATATTTGCTCCGCAACCAAAATAAAAACAATCAGCCTCCCACAAAATGAGAGTTTTATGAAGAATGTAAATTTATCTGACTTTACAAAACCATGACTCTCAGTGCTTGGCTTCTTTAAGAAGAACCATGAGCCCTTTCCCTCCCTTGAACTGAATGGCTATCTTGGCATAAGAAATCTGTATGTATAGACTCAGTTGCTCTGATGGCAGGAAGTGCCACCTGCTGCCTTCAAGGAAAGACGTTTCCTGAAAGACTAGAACAGATGCTTAACTACTGGTAGATTGGCCATTAAAACTTTAAAATTGTCCAGTAATTTTCTTTGCATGTTAGAATGTAGGACATTTGGGGAGAGGCATCCTTCTAAAATTGAAATATTCGGCTCCATTTAGTCTGTAATCATAATCCTTTACAGGTGAGACCGGAGGTCTAGGTTGGAGATTTTTAAATGTCAGCCCACTGTTCTGGAATATCTGTCTTCCTGACTACTGGAATATCTGCCTTTCTAGACACCGGAATAACTGTCTTTCTGACCACTTCCGGATAATAGAGTCAAAGTTAAGAGCATCCAACTCATGCAAAAGCTTTTATGGAAATGAAGATTTCAAACAAATGTGTCTTTAAGAATCTGGGAGTTGGTGCATGCCAATAATATTACCTTTAATTATATTTAGACCCTTTCCAATAAAGTCATGCAATAGATAATCGAGGTCTGCTTTCATTTCCACCCTTCTTACCTGCTCCCTCCCTTTCTGTAAACAATGACTCATGGATCAGTCTTGGCCCAAATAGCAATCGAAGGAATCAAGGAAAGAATACGAGGAATATGGGGTCTCCTCTCTGCTCTCTACACTGGCACAAAGGTCTCCACCAGATGCTGAAATTGGTCAGGATGCTAACTTCTCTCTCTCTTTGGCAAATATTTACCTCTTTCTACTCATTGTCTCCATTTCTCATTTCTCATTCTCTGTGATTGAGTGAAGCTAGATATTAGTACCACTGAAGGCTGAGGTCATTTCACAGTGCATATTAATTTGCTCTGGTCTGCCTTTGAAGTGTTTTCAGATCTCAAGCTCAGTGCATTTTGTCTCTGGATGTTTAGAAAACACCATTTATAACACAAGTTGACACTCCGGTGGCAGACTCCTTCTAGAAGTGATAATGAACCTGGCCATGTTTGTACAAAAGGATAAAGTCTCAATCAGTCACAGCTTTCCTCTGGCAGGCCATTATCACTATCAAGACAGTCTGCAGTACCTGCCGATTGGATAAGAACAAAAGCATCCTTTGCAGATATCTGATATCTAACTGCAGAGTCCTCATTCTCCCACCTCCCAGAATGAATCACTTGTCAGAGGAAATTATGCAGATAACTTTCATGCAGCTACACTGATAACAAATTAACACTCAAAATAGTTATGTGCATTCATTGTACTGATACAAGTCAACTTACCCGATGCAGCTTGATATCCTTCGGGGTAATAATGATTTACATCACTGTGCACAGACACCAGGGAGGGCCTTCTCACCATCTGGAAACTGACACCTTTGTTTCTCTATTTTCAGTCTCCATTCTTTATGCTGAGGTTGCGGGTCCCAGTGTCTCTCAGAAAGCTATGATGGAACAGAGGGTAGCATACAGGGCTAACTTCCTCATTTTCTAAGAGGAGTTTACAGGTGATCCAGTCAAATAACTGGTTTACTGAATTTTAATACTCCCATCATATAATCTATTGTGTTTGCAAATCATCTAATTTGACTTTTACATAACCATAATCACAAGAAGTTATTTTTTCTAGCTGTGTCTCTATTATTTTAGTTTCATGTACGAATCAAGTTGATAGTAACATTGCTAGTTGTAAACACAATTACCAGCTTGGCTAAGGAGCTTGTGGGTTTTCTTTTTTTTTCAGACACCATATTCATAAATTTGCAGTCAGCTCTCAGATAGAAAGTTGCATGTGTGCAATACCACATGGTACTACTTATTGTCTTTAGCAGTTTAATGCCTACTCTCCATGCCCTATGGCTCTACGATGCTGGATAAAGGCGAGGCTGCTGGGCTGGGGTGTGGCTCAGTTACAAAGTGCCTGTTTTACCATGTCAGGGGCCTTGACTCTGTTATCAGCATTGAGAAAAGAAAAAAAAAAGTGAAGGAGGCAAGGCTATTTAATTTGTGGGTTTTTTCTTTTTTTCCTCCTCTTCCTTCTCCTCTTCCTCTTCCTCCTCCTCCTCTTCCTCCTCCTCCTCTTCTTCTTCCTCTTCCTCCTCTTCTTCCTCCTCCTCCTCCTCTTCCTCTTCTTCTTTCTCCTCTTCCTCCTCTTCCTCCTCTTCTTCCTCCTCCTCCTCCTCTTCTTCTTTCTCCTCCTCTTTCTCTTCTTTTTTGATTCTCAATGTACTTGAAGTATCTCATAACAAAAAATGTTATTTGGGGCAATCCAATTCACATTAACTAATTTGGAAAGGATAAAAGGATTTTGTTTTTATTTTTGGCTTTTAATTTTCTGGAATTTGGGGCTTGACGAGAAAAAAGTCACCAAAGCTTGGCACATAGCTACTGAATTATCATATTAAGTAAAACTCAACTGTATATTAAGAAGGTACAAGAATAGAGAAGCGACAGAACATACAGCAGAGAGGTCCCAGCTGAAGGAGTTGGTCTAGTTGCTGGAGGATGACCTATGGAGAGCTATTCTTCCAGAGGAGGCATTTCTGGATCAAGGACAGGCTAGATAATAAACAATATAGGATTTAGTAACTTAGTGTAACAAATAAAGAATGCAGGATAATTTGGCTAAGTTGAATTTTATCATCAAACAATAATTATAGGATCTCTAACTAAGGTAAGGAATATCACGATCATTTTCACAAAATTAAAAAGAACAAAATCATTCAGCCTACGTGCATACCTTAATATTCTCATTACGTGTAATTCGATTTGTTCATTCAGGCAAAGTAAGCTAAACTGTGTTGGCCTAGTGATTGAGTCACCACCCTTGCCAAGGACAAGCCTAGGCTTGGAGAAGGGTTTCTGAAAAAGGGGTGTTTGGGAGCTGTGTAAGAAATGACTTGCAGTCAATTGTGAGTATAAGCTGACAGCCTGTGTTCTACTTGAGATGGCTCTCCAGATAGCTTTTGGCTAGAGACCACTCTCTGTTTAAGATAACTCGATGCTCAAGACAGCTCTCTGTAAGAGACAGTTCTCTTATACTAGGAAAAAAATTTTTTTCTCATTCTTTTTTTTTTATTGGATATTTTATTTACATTTCAGATGCCATCCCCTAAAGATCCCTGGATAGCTCATGGGTTTTCCAACTAAAGTCAGGAAAGCTGCTAGAGAAAAAATTCTTAGGTTTTCCAACCAAAGTTATAAAACCTGCTAGACAAAATTCTGCGTTTTCCAGTCAGCGCCAGGGAACCCACCAAGCAAATTTCACAAAGAAAAGCTGCTAGGAAAAATTTCTAAAAGAGCTCTGTTAGCTCTCTAAGTAATTCATGGGGTTTCCAACCAAAGTCAGAAATCCTGTTAGGAAAATTCTAGAAGATCCGGGTTTGCTCTCCAAGGGTAGCTCTCTCTTGCAGACCAAAGCACAGGCTTTTATTTACATGTCAACACAGTCATTTACAGTCATTTATTCTAGGTTCTCTTTTGATTACCCCAAGAATCAACATTTTATGACCTTAGCCCCTTGATTCTTAGGAAAAGACAGCAAGGTTTTTTTTTTTTTTTTTTTTTTTTTTTTTTTTTTTTTTTTTTTTTTTTTTTTTTTTTTTTTTTTTTTACATTGCAAATGAATTCAGAGATTTGTTTGCCTTTGTAAGCACAGACAATAAGCTAGCTGGGTGGGATCTCACCTTGAGATCTCCATTCCCACCATCCTGGGCCTAAACTTGCTCCTTCCCAGGCTGACCTTGATCTCAGAAATTTGCCTGCCTTTGTAAGCACAAACAATAAACTTAGCTGGGTGATATTTTGCCCTACTTCCCAAGTCTCTTTAACTCCTTTCTTAATTTCTTTCTTACAAGCTGGCTCATTAGTACAGCTGCCTCTGTTCTTTTACATCTGTGAAGTCCCTTATACAATTCATAGTGCATCCTTATGTTTTATATAGTTGAGAAATCCTGTTTATATATTTTTTGAAGTCATGTTTTCAGAGTTTTTCCCCACAGCCAATAAGGGCTGTCCTGAAGGTCACAGCACTTGCCATTTTTGCTGAGGAACACTGGACACACCCTCACCTTCCAGACTTGTGCTGCTTCTAATTATTATGGAGTCATAAATTTTGACAGAGAGAACATTCCTTGATAGCCTTGGCAGGAAAACATCTGCCTAAGAGAGAACACAAAGTAAATCATGTACATTATTATATAAGTAAGTCTCATACCTAGCAACTGTCAACAGTTGTGGAAGCCCACACCTTGCTATTCCTGTTTCATGAATGGGAACTCTGTCATATTGTCTTATCTATAGTGGCCATGGAGGACTCAGCACACTCTGAAACACAGAAACCAGCCCCCCTTTTATTTTGTTTTTAAAAAAGCAGAATTGACCGATTTATTCAGGCAAATTGAGAAAGTGAAGAAAACTTGCAATGTGCCTGTGTATGCATGCATGTGTGTATGTATGTGCATACATACATATGTGTGTGCACATGTGTGCATGGATTCCAAGAAACATTTCACCCAAAACCAAGTCTTTTTAAATTTTCTGAAATCTATACATGCTTTCTCCATGTTTACCTGTGTTTTAGCCTTGACTGTAGGAAGTCTGCTATAGGGCTGGATGGAAGCAATGTGTGTGTTCCAGATTGACCTCCCTAAGTTCTGGATTTCAGTGATCTGGATATTTCAACAGGAACTGAAAAGTGAACCCCCAGAGAACTTCCTTATGTTGTACTTACCTGCTGAGTCACCTTTTCACTGTCATTTCAGAATGTTGTTAGGTTTTCCAGGTTTGCTTTAAAGGCTATTTACTTCTCAGTGGCTTGTACACATCACCACTAAACATACCCCACCTCATCCATCATTGTATCATAACGCTCATTAAACTTCTCAGGTTGTCACCATGCACTTAATAAATCCACCTTCTTGTCTTTACTCTCTGAGCAATCCAGACAAATTTACTAGCCGATCTCCTTGCTTCCTCTGCGCCTCTTTGAAGCCATCTTTTTATTCCAGCTGTCTATACCTCCCCCATTGAAATGGTGTGTCTCTTCTGACAGCCCTTGAGAATTTATGCCCAATTCCTTCCTCTTCAAGTAAAGACAGAATTAGGTTAGAATCTGTGAAGATGGAAAGTTTTGGTTAAGACTGATAATCTTGTTTAACGCAGTGAGTTATTGCCTGACATACAAAATAGCATAAATCCCCCCTGCTCTTAACTGATATAATGAACTATATGAGGTTAAATGAATCACTGGCACTCCTCAATCTGCAATTCAACCGCATGTGGATGAAAAACCACTCATGCCTGCCATTCATCATGGCGGCTGACTGCCTGCGCTAGGAAGGCCGACAAACAGTCAGTAGTTAATATTCAAAACCAAATCGAAAGTTATGGTTACAATATCATTCTGTCTGGCTGAGCAACTCTTGATTTAAAACGAAGTCAAAAATATACAGTAAGTGAGTTGATCAGGCCGCAGCCACACACCAAACTTTGATCTCAGTAGTCGGCAGTTAATGTTAGTCAGAATTGTTAGCTTGGTTTTTTTTTTTGTTTTGTTTTGTTTTGAGATGGGGTGTCCTTAGTCTGGCCTTCAACTTATGCTGGATGGCTAAGGATGGCCTTGAACTCTGGGTCCTCGGCACTCAGCCTTCCAATTATTGGGACTACCAGCATATGGTCATCTTGATTGTCACATGTCTATTCTTATCCTAAGTCCTCTGACATATTGATTCAGTATTAGCCCACTTGGTAGCTGTGTTAGTCTGTTAAGACTACCCTGAAAAACTGGACAGGCAGGGTTCCTTAAAGAGCATGAGTCAATTTCTCACATTTCTGCAGAACAGGAATCCTCAAATCAAGGTGATCATGTGTGGCTTCTTCTAAAATGTCCCCCTTGCTGTCACAGGTACTGTGTCACTCTCTTCCACTCAGTCACCCATTGGTGCCTGTTTGTGTCTTAATCTCTTCTTGTAAGAACCGAGTCACATTTGATTAAGCCCCACTCCAATGACCTCATTCAACCTTAATTAGTTTTGTGGATACTTTATCTCCAAATACAGTCATATTACGTGATTCTGGGAGCTAGAACTTCAGTGTATGAATTTTGAAGGAATACAGTTCAACCCTTGACAGCAGATAAGAAGCCGAGGCATCTAAGAGCCAAATCAGAGTTTCTTAGCTCCAGGGTCTAGGTCTGCTCACAGGTACTATTTAACAGTGTGTTTAAAAAAATCTAAAAATAATGCATGACACATATTTTTAGCATCTCTAATTAGAATTTTCTCAATGTATTTTAATTTCTGTATACTTGATATTAATGACAATCATTAAGAAATGAAATGTTCAAGAGAGCAGGCCCTGTACCTTACCTGCACAGCACCAGTAATGCTGTCCCAGGTCAAGGGTGTGTGTCTGCCTCAGGTAATGTATATGTGGGGGTGGGGTGGGACTGGGGTATGAAACACTCTCCCCACTCAGCCCTTACCACCTGCAGCAGCTGGGAGAGCTGCATATCTTCTTTCTTGACTTTCTTTGTAGACTGTCACAGAGATTTAAATATTTTTTTTGTGACTGATAATCATATTTTATGATTTGTAAACAAAACACCTTCATCATTACTCTGAATTGAACAGTGATGTGGCAGGTGTGAAAGACTGACATGTTTGTTGTTGCCTTTTGCTTCTAGATTGAATATCGTATCATGGATACATGTGCACATGTGTGCAAACACGTGCATGTGCATACACCAACACACCATAGATACCACTCATCCAACATACATACCCACATATACCACACATGTACAACACACATATATACCACACTATACACACACACGCATAAACACACAAACACACAAACACACCATAATGCATATAGTGTAAGACACATAGACCACACAGATGGACAGATAAACACCCCTTCACCCCCACACTACCACAACTACCACCACCACCATATCTATACTATATAGACACACACACCACACTCATACATACATACACACACACACACACACACACATACACACAAACTATGATACACATACTGTAAGACATAGATCACACACATACCACGTACCACCACCACCACACATATACCACACACATACACACAGTGCAGTGGCATTTTTGCTCATTCAAAGGTTTTAGCTAAAAATATAGAGATTTGGACTCTGTTGCTGAAGATATTATACATTTTGGACATGAAACACAGAGACATTGAGCTGCAACCGAGCTGGAAGCCTCTTCCCTGTTGGCTCGCTCTTATATCTGGAAACGCTCTGGATGGAGAGAGAACATCATTAATGATCTCACTCGATAGTTGACTCTACATGCTACTCTACCTGCCAGCCAGGAGAGATATGGCTGGTTCATTAATAGCAAGACTGTTTTGAGGGTATCCAATGGCTTTTTGGTTGAAACTGAGGCCTGCTTTATAGGAAGAAATTCATGTCCAAAACCTGATCCAAAGTCTATGGGGAGGTCACGGATCCTATGGGAGAAATGTGCTACTGTAAAATGGACATGTAGCCACACTGGGTTCTGAGTATTGATGTTTATGCCAACAAACCTGTGCTATTCTTCACCTGACTCACAGAAGCCTCAGTTTATCAGTGGATAGCAGTTAATGCAGAGACTTAACTGACTGGTCCCTGTGCTTCGAGGGTGCTTGTTGTGTGCCCCTCCTTAAGGGGAACATCTGTACTACCCTCTCCAATGCTCAAGGAACATCTTACAAGATGGAGCAGAAAGATTTTGAGAACCAGAAGACAAAGAGAAGTGCTATGAAACACTGCCTTCTGCCTAGGACATAGCCATTGCAATCATGAATGTGTGGCTGACCGTAGTTACCTGCACACATAATGTGACAGGAAAATATAAAGGTGATTAGCTGAGGAGGAAAATAGGCCTATAAGGAGTGGGAGAGAATAGTGGAGTGTAAAGGGGGAGAATATAGTCTGAATATATATATATGTATATGTATATATATATGAAATTTGTCATCCCCCAAATTTTATTAATTACAGAATTTACTAATTACAAATTTTATTAATTTGTCATAGTAACTCGACTAATTTTTGATTCTATAAGTTATTGAGTATTTCATGACATTTTCTATTGCCAATAACAAGATTTCCCACACTCTTAAGAAAAAAGCTAATTATTCTGTAACCATGGTAACAGTTAGTCATCAAAGTGGATTTTAAACCTTCTTAGTTTTCCAGAAACATAATTTTATAGCCATGGAGGAAGGATCACTAGTTTTAAGCTTATTTAATCGATTAACACACTTTTGAAAGCCAAGAAATGGACATCACTTCTTGCCTCGGAGAGTCAGTCTACTGGATGCTGACTCACTCCAATAGACAGCAAGCAGATGCACAGCCTCACCACACCTTTAGAGCAGCTGCTCTGGCTTTATCTTGTCAGTCAGTTTAGCCTCTGAAGGCACTGGTCCCTAAATCTGCACCTTTCCATACTCTCTCTGATATCAGTAACCTGGCGTTCTCTGAGATACTGTGCTTATCCAGCATAACTCTTCTTTACCTTTTTGCAAATTAATATTTTAATCAAAGCCTTTTCATACAATACATTTGATTATACTCTCCCCCTTCTCCTAACTCCTCCTAAGTCTTTACCACTTCAGTCCCTGTCAAACTTTATGCTCAATCTCTCTCTAAAAACAAGACAAAAAATTTCCAAAACAAACCAAAATGTACACATAACCCCTATCGACTCCTTTCTAAAATATATGCACATATGAAAGGAATTTTAAAGTTTAATGGAGTCACCACATAATGGGAGAGACAGTACCTCACCTAGATGTCTTATGCCACCAATTCTTTATTGAACATTTTTTGAGACCTTGGCTGGTCTGGAACTCATTAGAGATCTAGCTCTGTCTTCCGAGTGATGGTATTAAAGGCATGCGCTACCACCCCGGCCTCTTTCTCACTTAAGGAAGTGGTAAGCTTCTTTGTTGCCTCTTTAGAGTATTAAAAAGTCTGGCCCTTAGCACTGCATTTCTTCCTAACAACTTACGCAACAGTCTTCAGACCCTTCTTATGACTGTTTTGGTAATCCTGTTGAAGAAAGGACTATTTGGTCTTCTTAGACCCTTTAGTCCAGTTGTGTCATGTCTTATTAGTTTGCAAGCCTTGTGGCACAAGACTATGTTCTAACTTCTCGTTTCTGCAAGGTGCGGGTAGGAGAGATACTGGGGTTTGAATGAGCAAAGACCAGCATGGATCTCATGTGTTTGCACCCTCGGTAACCCAGTTGTGTAACTTGAGAAGGTGGAACTTTGTGGGGTAAGTGGATTATTGTGGATTGGCCTTGAGATTTATAGCCCCGCCCCACTTCCTGTCTCTTGTCTACTTCCTGTTCTGCCAAAATGTAAGGGCCAATAAGAGTCCCAGCAGCACACACCTGCCATCATGAGCTGCTTACACCGTCTTTCCCTCCTCGATGGACTCAAATTGTGAGTGAGCTGAAATAAATGCTTCTTACTTTACGTTCCTTTATGTTAAGGGTTGCAGCACAGCAACTAGCTAAAGCACCGTGCCTTAGTTGTATAGCAATAACTTTCAGTTTCTGCAGCGCGGCATCAGGATGCTCAAAGGACCTCTCCTGGTACAGCAGACTGAAAAATCTTAAATAAAACGTCAGGACTTCATATCTCTTTTTTCCTTCCCTCCCTCCCTCCCTCCCTCCCTCCCTCCCTCCCTCCCTCCCTCCCTCCCTCCTTCCCCTCCTCCTCCTCCTCCTCCTCCTCCTCCTCCTCCTTCTTTCTCTCTCTCTCTCTCTCTCTCTCTCTCTCTCTCTCTCTCTTTTTCTTTCTTTCTCTCTTTCTTTCCCTTCATTTTCTTCATCTTAAAAGACAAGTTTTCACTATGTAGCTCTGCCTGGCCTGGAAGTTGCTAGGTAAACCAGGCTGGCTTAAAACTCAGAGCTCTGTGTGCCTTTGCTTCTGCAGTGCTGAGATTAAAGGCACAGGCAACCATGCCCAGCACATATCATTTATAATACAGTTAGATGTGGGAAAGTGTTGAGGAATTTCTCAGACCTTCTAGAAACTTCTTGAAACGCAAAGCCCACAGGGTGAAGTAGAGACACTGTAGCCAGCAGCTGCCTGATTCAGTGGGACAAATGCAGAGGGCTGGCAAACAAACTCCAGATTCCAGGCGCAGAGGTCGCATCAGAGGTTCTATGTAAATACAGTGACCCCGAAATGAGGAAACACAGCTTACTGTGCTGAGAAAGACCTAGAAATGACACTAGAGACGAGTGTTTGTCTGGATCTTGGCTTCTAGTGAATCAGAGGAAACAAAGATTTCCTTTTATAATTTCAATTTATAAGCTTTCAATCTTGATGATTGCCATCCAGAACCCCACGCCCGATTGGCTGCAGGAAATCTTGTCGAGTAAATTGGGTTAGTAGTGCAGTAGTGGGCTGGCAGTAAACACAAATGTTCCCTCTGACCGAGAACAGGATTTAAAGAACAAAAAAGTCTACCCTTGGAAGCTAACTTGAGCAAAACCCAACTGTCCAAACTAAAGCAAGTACACCCAAACAGCGAGAATGCTAAGCCAGTAGACACTAGTGACCCTGAACTGAAAGTGACACAATATTGAAAACACAGTGAAGAAGTATGAGGTAAACATTCACTGGCTGTGTTGGAAAAGAACTAAGTAGAACTTTTCCGAGTGAAAAATACAGAATTTGGACGATGGGATACCATCATTGTCCGACATTAAATATATCTTTGTGGGTGGAGGATATGAAGTGGTGGGTAAAAGCGCTTCTTGTACAAGCCTGATGATGCCAGTTAAATCCCCAGAAGGCAGGTAGAAAGCTCTGTTCAGTGACATCTGCAGTCTAGTACTTCTGTTGGCGAGACTGAAGGTGGACAGGAGATTCAGCTGGAAGCTTGCAGGCCAGTAAGTCTAGTGAAGTCTGTTTCACAGCACCGTAAGCAATGAGTGACTCCACCTCAAAAAGAACCAGGCAAGAATCAAACATTGTCCTCTGACAGGGACAGGCACCTTCTTTCCCACAAAACAAACAAATACAAACAATCAAAATGTATCATTGTACATGATAGAATGCCAGATCTCCTGGCATACGGTTACATGGTAAACAGATTGTTAAACAGGTCTTCTTCATTTCCTTACCAATGTTGTCTTACTCCAGAGACCTCTCTGTTCTGCCAGTGATGCAACAAGTGGTTTCCAATTGTCAGAACACCCCTTCGTTCTCACCTTGATCGAGGTATCACCACCCAAAGCTACTAGCATGATCTCTATAAAATATAAACATGACTGTTGTAATGCTCTTGACAACCAAATCCACAGATTTCCCATTGTCTAGACCCCAAGACACGTGACCCCTGGCTCTCCATGAGGGACTCTGCTTACTTTTCCCACTGCTGTGTTCATTAGAACCTCAAAGTTATTCTGTTATGCATGCCACACCAAGTATTACCTTCATGGCCTTTTGCCCTCAACGCCTGGCTGATTCTAAGTTATTTTTAAGGCTGCAATTAGGTATTACTTGTTCCAGGAAGCCTTCCTTGATATCCCTCAAGTTCTACCAAGTTAGCATTTCTCTGCAGCCTTTCTGTCCACAAGCACACACTCTGGTCGCTGTACTTCCACACTGCATTACAAAACATGTTGGCATGGTAGGTTTCCTCATTACAGTGAGATCTCTGAGTCCACTGAAGGATCTATGGGGCCAGGATGGCTCAGTAAGTATGCAATGAATTTTGTTCAGTAAGTAAATTACTCTTCCTTTGTGTCTCTTTTACCTAGAAAAAGAAATCCTGAAAATCTAGTTGAATCTTTGAGCACAGAACGTTCTTCATGTCACTATAATGTACAAACGAAACTTGTTATCTGTTGTTCCATGTGTTGTTGTCATGGGTTACTTACTTAATTAGTGATGTTGGGGATTAACCTAGGCAAGCCACCTACTACTAACTATATCCCCAGCCCTTCTTTTACGTTCTGAATTGTGAGACAAAGTCTGACTAGGTTTCCCAAACTGGCCTTGAATTTGTGATTCCTCTACCTTGACTTTCCAAGCAGTAGAGGTGAAGGAACCTGCACCACCATTCTCTTTTGTTTTGTTTTGTTTGTTTGTTTTTTCAGGTAAGACTGGAGAAAGTCATAAGGTGTAGCAGTCAATGTCTAATGACCCTCACCAATACCCACTTCCTGTTATTCTCAAGTGTGTCTTTCCCTCCTTCGTTAAATAAGGGCAGTATAAAAACAGTGTGTGTGACTCATGGGGTATCATTGAAAATCCTTTGCAGTTCCACCCTCCTGTTCTTGGATCACTCCCCTAAGGGAAAGCCAGCTGATAGGTCATGAAAACACATCATCAGCACACAGAGAGGTCCATGAGGTGAGATGTGGAAACCTCCTGCTTGAGGCTAAGTGATCAAGATGTCGGGGAAGCAGTTTTGCTAACCTAAGTCAAGTTTCCAAATGACTAGAGCCCTGGATGCCATATCGACTGCAGCTTCATGAGAGATGTTTAGCTAGATTCTTTCAGGTCATCCTCAAAGAACCTGGCTCAGATAACAAATGTCTGCTATTGGCTTTAAAGCAGTTTTTACATGGAGTACCAGGCAACTAATACAGAAACCACACATTGCATTTTTGGCCTTTTCCATGTATTTTCCAATGTATCTTTGTAAACAGAAGGTGATTGCTTTTAATAGACAAGAAAAAGAAAAGAAATAGAAAAGAAAAGAACATTGTTTTTATCAGCAATGGGTGTGTGGGATTCAGATCTGTAGATACCTAGATGGTTTTTTAAAATACTTTCTCTCCCTCCCTCCCTCCCTCCCTCCCTCCCTCCCTCCCTCCCTCCCTCCCTCCCTTCCTCCCTCCCTCCCTCCCTGCTTCCCTCCCTCCCTCCCTTCCTTTCTTTTCTTTTTTTAAAAGAGTTTTTAAATGTTCATTGGTGTTTTGCCTGCATGTCTGTATGAGGATGCTAGATCCCCTAAATTGGAGTGACAGACAGGTGTGAGCTGCCATGTGGGTTTTGGGAATTGAACCCGGGTCCTCTGAAAGAGCAGACAGTGCTCTTAACTACTGAGCCATCTCTCCAGCCCCCACCTGGATATTTTTAAACTGTAGACAGTTATTTCTTATTTAAATGAAGTGGATTAATTTGGAGTGTGATGACATCACTCTGAAGTGAACTGAAACTTGATCACTTTTAGTTACTTTTCTGTTGCTGTGATTAAAAAAAAAAAAAAAAACCCATGACCAAGACCAACTCATAGTAGAAAAACGTTTATTATAGCTTCCAGTTCTATTGTGGATACAGTCTATCATGGTGGATAAGCCAGGGCAGAAACATGAGGCCAGCCAGCCTGGCAGTCAGGAAGCAGAGAATTCATATTTCATCTAGACAAAGGAAACACAGAAAGAGAACAGGAAGTGAGGATAGCTATAAAACCTCACAGGTGACATACCTTTATCAGGGAGACTCTGTGTCCTATAGGTTTATAACCCCCACCCCCCAAACAGCTCCACCAACAGAAAACAAGATGGCTAAATACATGAACCTATGGGAGACATTACTCGATCAAGTACAAAGGCCGTTTGCCTTCTTAACATAAAGAAAACAACTCAAGTTAGATTTGCCTCTGTTTTCAATACTGTAGATTAGATGTAGTGCCCTGTGTATGAAATATGTGTGTTCTATCATTGAGCTACATCCCTAGCCTTTCACACTTTATTTGGGAACAGTCTAAATCGTTAAGGGAGAGCACAAACTTGTGATCTTCTGGTCTTTGCATCCTGCATAACTGATATGATGAACATATGCCAACACGCTCAGACCACTATGTACTTTAGAGTCATTTTTTTGAATTCAGGAATATTCTGGTTATGTTAAAGAATAAGTTAGGTGCCAGGATATTTACTTATTAGGTAGGTGCCAGTATTAATTTCATTATCATCCATTCTGCAAATATCTATTGGTAAATGTATTTTTATTGGTTATTTTACTTATTTACATTTCAAATGTTACCCCCTTCCTAGTTTTCCCTCCACAAACCTCCTATCCCCTCCCTGTCCCCACTGCTTCTATGAGGGTGCTCCCCCATCCACCTACCCACTCTTGCCTCAATATCCTAGCATTTCCCTATACTGGGTCGCCGAGCCTCCAAAGGACCAAGGGGTTCCCCTCCCATTGATGCCAGATAAGGCTTAGTGCACAGTACTTATAGAATATATTTGTTCTAATGTGGTATAAAAAACAAGACTGAAGTAGAATAGAAAGTGCTAAGACCATGATTTCTGGGATCTGGTGGACTTAAATGTAGTCTGTTGTGGTGTTTGGGGGTAATTCAGTCAAGAACTTCCACTTCCCAGCCTGCATTTTGAGCCACCCAAGAAGTAAGAAAAATAAAAGAAGACTGTGTAGAGGAGACAGTATCACCACTTTGGAGATGATTCTGGAAAATATGGCTTCCATCTGCAAGCAAGCTGACTTCTGCTATGGTTTGGATATGAACTGGCTCCCTAAAAGGCTGTGGTGTTGAAACTTTGGTCCTCAGCTAGCAGTGCATATTGGGAGATTCTGGAGACATTAGGAAGTGGAATCTTTTGAGAGAAAATATGAGAGAGGTAGAGGGGTATGTGCTTAGGAGATCTATCTTATGGGACACCCATCTCTGTCCCCCTCTGCTTCCTGTTGGGCACAAGGCAAGTAGCTTGTGACACATACTGCTATTGCCACAGTGGATGTTGTGCTTGTCTACAGGTCCCAAACCATCAAGGCTACAGCCATAGCCTGGGTCTTATAAACCTACGGGACAAAATGATTCTTTTTTAAAAGTTTTTGGTCAGATTTTTTTTTCATAGTAGTGACAACTTCCTAATTCTGAACATGAGAATTAGGGGCAATATTTTATAGCAGTTGCTCACCAGGTGACAAAAGCAGATTGTCTGCTTGGAGTCACCATGTGCAGGAAGGAAAGCTCCTGGAATAGAGGAAGAACATTAGCCTGTGAGCCCACTGTAGTATGACCCTTTTCTATCCCAGATGAGATCAGATGACTCTAAGGTGCCTCTTTTCAGCCTCCTGGTGCAATGCCTACCATACCATCATGCATTCACATACCATCATGCATTCACGTATCTCCAGAGGAGGGTGTACTTTGCTCTCAGAGGTGTCAAGTTAGTCAGAAAGCTGGCTTAGTGATATCAAAGCCAAAGCCATTCTAAAATCATTGAAATCAAAACCAAGGCAGAAATTGCAATCCTTCTCCCATTTCCACTGGAAATTATCATCAACCGCGTTGTTCAGTTCGACCCAACCCAGTGTCTCCAATGCAGAGGTTCGGAGATGAAATGAAAGCACAATGCAGTTACAAAGTGCAGTTTTACCGCTGGATGCCCCAAAGCTGATCCCAGGCCCTCTCACATTACATATTTATGAGTGAGAAATTAGATTTCAGTGACTAATCTTGTATATTAAAGTGAAAGCATATACAGGAATTAACGTTTGAAAGCAAATTCTATTTTCTCTGTGAGAAAAATATTAGAAATTATTGCAGTCTTTTAATTCCTCATTTCCTCCCCATTCTAGCTATTCTAGCCAGGAGAGCTTCTTTGTCTACGTCAGCAATATTCAATATTTTAGTCTCAGGACCTTTTGAAACCCTAAACTATTTTTGAGACTACCATGGCACTCGTCAGTATTTCCTTACATTGACTGTTAAAAACTAAAATACTGGTAATATTTATTAATGTATTTATGATGGTTTGTATGATGGTTTGTATATGCTCAGCCCAGGGAGCAGCACTGTTAGAAGGTGTGGCCCTGTTGGAGTAGGTGTGTCACTGTGGGTGTGGGCTTTCAGACCCTCATCCTAGCTGCCTGAAAGCCAGTATTCTGCTAGCAGCCTTTAGATGAAGATGTAGAACTCTCAGCTCCTCCTGCACCACGCCTGTCTAGATGCTGCCATGTTCTCATCTTGATGATAATGGACTGAACCTCTGAACCTGTAAGCCAGCCCCAATTAAATGTTGTCCTTATAAGAGTTGCCTTGGTCATGGTATCTGTTCACAGTGGCAGAACCCTAAGTAAAACACTATTAAAACGTTAAAAATTACAACAAGGTACATAAAGTATTTTATAGAATTCAGAAAGAGATGTTTATTAGAGGATAGAGTTTGATTGTATATCAGGAATTGATCTTAGTGGTCTGTTGCTTTGATGGTAGCCATAGTCAACATAGCACATATTTCAGAATTGCTAAAATAATACTTTGATTTTTCTTACCACAAAGAAGTGATAAGGAGATGAGGTGGAGGATATGCTAATTAGTTTGATTTAATAATTCTACATATACAACTACATATATATATATATATATATATATATATATATATATATATATATATTAATTACAGCTGTGCCCCCAAAATATCATTTTCAAATAAGATATAGTGAAAACATGGCATTTCCCTTCTTTTCACACTTGGTTTAATAGAAGACAGTTGGTTTCCATATCTGCTTCTGTTTTGAAGGCCCTGTGATATTTTCCTCTGGTTGGAAACTCTGAAGACATTTCAGCTCTTTGTGGGTAATGTGTTTAGGAAAAGTAATGTGCTAGACCTCTCCAGTGCTGTCACATTTCATCCTGTAATGGAAAAAGAAAATACCATTTGTTAGAATGATCGCCCATAGTTTTTTTTTAAAAAAATATTGATTCACTTTATATCCCAATATCAGCCTCCTCCTCCTTTTCCTCCTCTTCCTCCTCCTCTCAGTACTCCCTCATACAAATCTTCTCCTTATCCCCACCTCCCCTTCTCTGAAAGGAGGGATACCCCTGGTTGTCTCCCAACACCACCCCCCCCCCCCCCAGCTCCCAAACACATCAGGTTAGGACAGGGCTAGGTGCATCCCCTCCTAATAAAGCCATACAAGTTGATCCAATTAAGGGGACAGGATTCAAAGGCATGCATGCAGGCAGGCAGGCAGGCAGGCAGGCAAGCAGGCAGGCAACAAGGTTCAGGGACAGCCCCCATTCCAGTTTTTGGGGGACCTGCATGAAGACCAAGCTGCACTTCTAAATGTGTGCAGAGGGTCTAGGTTAGCCCATGCTTGCTCTTTGTTTGGTGGTTCAGTCTCCAAAAGCCCCAAGGGTCCAGGTTAGTTGACTCTGTTGGTCTTCCTGTGGAGTCTCTGTCCTCTTCAGGTCCTTCAGTCCTTCCTCCAGATCTTCCACAAGACTCCCTGAACTTCATCTAACATTTTTTTGCTCTGGGTCTCTGCATTTGTTTCCATTGGCTGTTAGGAATCACCCCTTCTTTGAAAAGTCTGTGAACGTTGGGATGGTGGAAACATTTTTTAAAATTCTAATTAAAATTGGATGTGCAATTTAGCATTTAATTTGTACTTGTTTCAGATACCTGTGGGTTTCCTTATTTAGCTTCAGGCTAATACTTGACAAATAATAGTTTCGTCAAAGGCGAATTGCAATGTAGAATCGGAAATCTTATTAGCAAGTGCTCACGCTTCACTATGTAAGCGTCTACTGGAGTAACTCACATTTTCAAAGTTTTTTTTTTTTATTGACATATTATTTTATTATCAGCACGTATTGATTATTTGAGATAAATCTCCCAATTTGACAGACATCTCTAATGTTGTCACATTTCATCACACAACGTAAGAGGAAAATCCCGTTCGTTACCATGATCATTTCTTTAGAAAAGTCTGTGAATGTTAGGATGGTGGGGCATCTTTTTAAATTCTAATTTTTGCTTGCAAGATGGATTGTTATTATAGGAAACAGTTATTGTCAGTCTTCCTCAGACTGATATTTCTCATTCGTGTTTTGGAAAACTATTTTCAATATCCAAGATAGAAAACCACAATTGTTCCTTTAAAATGATATTCATAAATGAAGGAGAAGGAGAGGAAGAGGAGGAGAGGGAAGAAGAAGTTTTCCTTCTTGATTCCTGTTTTGCTTTCTTGACATGGGATTTCATGGTGTAGCCCAAGCTGGCTTCGGGCCAGTGGTTCTCCTGCCTCAGTGGGCCAGCTGCTGGGATTATACATATGTACCCCTGTGCCCATTTTTATTTCAGCATTTAATTCAAACAACTGCTCTGTGCTTGCCCTCAAGACAACCTTCATACTTCAGCACACTGTAAAATTAATTTATGCAGCCCTCACATTTTGTTGCATTGAATATTAAAAGGATGTGTACTCGGTAAATGAGATTTAATAAAATTAATTTTTCACAGTTTCATTAAGGACATTCTCAAGGAAAAGTAGCCTATTTTTATTTTAGAATCTTATTAGTTTGTGCTAGTGAGGAATTCAGTGACTGTACATGCAGTTGAAGGCTACACAAGAGAACATTAGCATCCTTCTCTCTCTGAAAGACTCATACCAGAGGCCCTATATGTCAGAGGTTCATTAACAAGAGAAGAGCAAACACACTGATTTAATGTTAAATGTAACACCAAAGCCTCCACAGGGAAATCAAAGTCCAAATAAACAGGCAAGACTGTATATTTTTATGCTAAGCTTGAAGAAGTAGGGGATAATGTTGGAGCTGTACTGTTGATCATTGGAATGAATTCTAATGCTCGAAACTTAGAGGATGCTTTAGACAGACTCTTCTCTGTGCCTTCATCGATAAAGAGGGAGGTCTTCTTCTGGGTATGAGGAGAGCATCTCTCACAGGAGGATCTCCTGGCAGCAGTAGAGGGAGATCAGAGAATTCTTTCCAGGTTTTATTACTTGCTGTGGGAGAGAAAGGGAAGGTCAGAGAGAACTTTATGTTTTTTTTTCAAATGCCAAGGTGCCCTCTTTTCAAGTAGTAAATTAGTTACTTATCGCACTGCAGTGACAAAATACCTAATAAGAGAAACTAAAATTCGGAAGTGTTTGGGCCTGAGAGATGATGGATGGTTCATTGGGAACAGTGCTTTTTTTCCTTGTAGAGGACCAGAGTTTGATTCCCAGCAGGCATACCCAGCAGTTCACATTGCCTGTAACTAGGTATCCAACACACTTTTCTTGTGTCTGCAGGCATCCAGACACATAAACACACACACACACACACCAGGTTTCAAGAAAGGAAGGGTTTATTTAGCTTCATGGTTTGGGGAAATGGAATCCATCATGGTGGTGAAGATGGGAGGTGGCTGGGCTCACTGCATCTGTAGTCAGGAAGAAGAGAGAGAGAGAGAGACAGAGAGACAGAGAGACAGAGAGAGAGAGAGAGAGAGAGAGAGAGAGAGAGAGAGAGAGAGAGAGAGAGAGAGAGAGAGAGAGAGAGAGAGAGAGAGAGAGAGAGAGAGAGAGAGAGAGATCCTCCCACTTTCTTCTATTTAGGTCGGTGCCACCCACATTCAGGGTAAGTTCCCCATCCTCACTTAGTTAAGTCTTCTTAGAAGCTCCCTCATGGTCAGTCACATCCAAAGGTTAGTTTACTAGGTGACTCCAAACCCAGCTAAGCTGGCAAGGTGGTTGACCATCAAAGTCAATGTATCCAGAGCCCGACATTAAGGGCCAGCAGTCACCTGCCCTTGATTTCGCACTATAATGTAAATGTTAGAAAAGAAAAGAAGTAAATACCATTTTACTATTATTATAAAAACAGTTTACATCCCTCAAGGGCATGGGAATCAATTTGCCTTTGTCACACTTTGAGGACAAGAACTAAGGAAATTCTAGCTTGCTTCTCTTTGGACTGAAAATAGTGCCTTTTAGGGAACAGAAGTGACAGAATTTCAGTTATAAGCTCTTAGTGTTTTTCTTCTCCTCCTCTCTCTTTTTCACATCTCTACTGATATTTATTTTTTCCTGTTGCTTAAGGATTTACCTAATGTTTTAGAAGTTTGAGGTTCACCACCTTTCCCTTTAAAGAGTCAGTGGAATACATATCACATCCCTGACACCACTCTCACCAACTTGAGCAAAACAGCCAAGTCTCAAACTCTAAACGCAGCTATTCCCATGAAACCAGACTTCTGGAATCCAGCAACATGGTCTGCCAGAGAACAGCCAGATGAATCTGGGAGAAAGCAGCTGGAGAAACTTCCCAGTTCTGTCTTCTCTACACAGTGCTAGCTGCCTGGAACTCTGTGTACCTGTATTGCCACCAAGTGGTATCTGAAGTCCCATGTCTCCTGCAAAGTTTCTAAGTGTGCAATATGGTACCTCCATCATCCATTGTTGGGTTTCCATCTTTGCCATCCAGTGTATTTATATCTTAGTCACTTATCTGTTTTTGTGATCGAATTCCCTGGAAAACAGTGCAAACCCTTATGGGAGGAAGGGTTTATTTGGGTTTCCAGCCTCAAAGAAATGCAGACTATTATGGTAGGGTTGACATGGCAGCAGACAAGAAAGCACGGTAGCAAGGCCAGGAATCTGGTTGGTCACATTGCATCATCCTTAGAAAGTGAACAGGCAGGGAGTCAGGTGAGGTGATAAAGCTTCAGCTTCATCCTAGTGGCCCACCAGTGAAGTTCCACCTCTTACTGGTTTTCTTTCCCAAACAGCGCCACCAGCTGGGAACTAAGTGTTCTAACACACAAGCCTACTGAGGACACTATATTCAAATCACAGCAATTTGTCACCTCCTAGTTGGTATTTCCCATTTATATTACACTGTTTTTGTCTGGCATTAACAATTTAAAATCTAGAATCAAAGTGTTCTGTTATGAAAATCCTTTAGCATTGTAATTAGGTTCTAAGTTGTAAACTTAAAACCTTTCTCTATGGTTGAATCACTGCCTTGACTGCACAGGCACCTATTTGGGTCAAGGGCACCCTGGGGCATCTGTTTTTGAAGACTAGCCTTCCTGATAATAGCCCAAGCATTTTCTGAGGCTCAGAGGGCCAGTCTGACTAACAAGGATCCACGAGGCTCATTCTGTGAAACATAACAGTGCGACTTCTGTCTGGGATGCCTTTCTTTCTCCCTCCATAGGTGCCTGGTGTCCTTGCCCCCACTATGGGTTCCCTTCATTGCCTTGCTTTTTATCTGAGGCCTGTGGGTCTTCTCAGCTTTTTGTACTGAGCAGCCAACCTTGTCTCTTTCTCTGGATCAATGGCCCATGGACAAATCTCACATAAGCTGCAGTCAATTATCAAGGTCAAAACACTATGCAGCCAAAGGTTTAAAGCTTTGGCCCAGGCTGTATCCATTAAAATCTAACTGCACAAGTGTACCAACCACTGTGTGCGAGCCTCTTTCCATGCCAGTGTTGAAGCACCCGTTCATACTCAAATACCAAAGGCTTGACACCATTTCTGTTGCCCATCCAGTCTTCATATATTTCATTCTCAAAAGTTACCTTTTGTCTTTTTCCTAAGATAACTGTTGTACTGTGCCAGTCATTGTATAATATTTAAAGCAGTATTACTCAAATTATAAGACCCACCTATGTTTTGGCTACAGGAACTGAAGTCATTTCCAAAAAGCCTATGATGCTTTGTGGCAGAGGAGAACTTGTGTCCTCTTCACGAGAGGAATGGCTGGGAAAAGTCACCATTCAGATTCTCTTTCCAACTTAAGCTCTGCATTGAGATACATTTTTCTCTCTGGGGATAAATATGCAAGGAGATAGAGTGATCACTGGTGAATGTCATGAGTCCCTTCTCAATAGAAACCTGGAGAGGTTCAGAAGTGTAGCCAGTGACAGTGGTAGCTCAGCCAGAGCCCAGCATGTACTAATTTATTCTGTCTTCAAGTCTTTAACATGGGAGTAGTGACACCTTTATGGACTGAACAGTGCATGGATTAGAGATAATACACATGAATATATGAGCACAACTGCAGACAGCAGGCTCATCATAAACACAGGCAAGGGAGGAGCATACCCACCAGCACGTGTGTGTCATGACGGAGCGTGTTCCAGCGCTCAGCTGCTCAGCTAAGGGAGAATTAGTTCTGACATTGTCTGAGCAGCAGGAGCAGTTGTGGGCAGATTTTTGAGGATGTGCTGGCTGACTTTCAAGATTTCATAAGGGGGCTATCTTCTTCCCATCACTCGGTTCAGGTGGTGAGCACATTGTTTTGATCTACTGCCCGAGAGGCCCCTGAACAAGTAGTGGCATAAAAGATAAATAGGATCCCCGTGTCTGAATATCTGAAGACCTAGGTAAAATTCTTCCTCCCTCTCTCTCTCCCTCCCTCCCTCCCTCCCTCCCTCCCTCCTTCCCTCCCTCTTTCCCTCCCTCCTTCCCTTCCTTTGTCTCTCTCCGTCTCTCTCTGTCTCTGTCTCTCTGCCTCTCTCTCTGTCTCTGTTTCTCCCATACAGAGAAGCATTGCTGAAGTCTTAATGTTTATGCTCCCCCATTCATATTTTAATACTTTAAAGTTTTAATTATGACTATCTCTGGGTCTGTCTGTCTGTCTGTCTGTCTCTTTCTCTCTGTGCGTGAGTACATGTATATGAATGCAAGTCCATCCATAGATGCTAGAAGTATTATATTCCCCTTGCACTAGAGTTCCTGGCAGTTGTTATCACCCAACAAAAGTGCTGGGGACTTAACTTAGGTCTTTTGTAAGAGCTGTATGCATTAACCACTGAGCTATCTCCCCACTTCTGAATCTCCAAGATGACAAGGATACAAAATGGCATTAATGCCCTTATGTCAAGTGATAGAAAGAGATCCTTAATTGTTTTTCCCCAGTGAGGCTTTAGGAAAAGAAAGAGCCTGCCTTGATAGACCCCAGGCCACTACTATCCTGGCTGAGAACTTCCAGGCTTTCAAACTAAGAAATGGGGATGTTTCTTTTAAGGGAGTTTTCCCTACAGAAATCAGGTTGGACTGAAGCATTTGGATCTGCTTCAAAGGTCACTGGAGAATGTCTGACTCAGACACTGCTACCACCTAGCTTGAGACACCATTTTATTCCCCTTTAGATAATCATTTATAGATCTAACATGTTTAAGGTTGCTGTTGGTTGCATACAGTCTATCTCAATCATCTGCCAATGATCAGACACCTGGTTCTTTTAAGTACTGAAAGAGACCACAGCACGCCTCTCTGACGATACATCATTGATGTTTGAGTATGAACATGTTTAAAGTAGGTAAACAAGTCAGGAAATGTTATTTCGTAGTCAATACCATATCTGCTTTGTATTTCGAGTCATGCACAGAAGCTCAATGAAAGGAATAAATTATTTCCTGGCCCAGTTAATGAGTAGAAATGTATTTAATGGCCTCCAGTGTTATAGCTTTAGTTAGATTTCTCAGAAATTGGAAGGAAAACAAATGGCACGGTTTTAACTCAGCAGAGTATGGAGAGTAGTAGTCTGTGCCATACACAATCAAATCCAGGGATTCATCCATGGGATGAGAAGAGAATTCTAGTGCTATGAGAGGAGCCTTCTCACCCCGCCTGCCAATGGTCTCCAGCTGAGGGCCTGCATCATTTAACGACAATGCCAGTTTATTGACCATCATAAACTTAAGTCTCACTGATGCACGGATAAATAAATTAGTATCTTGAAAATACATAACAGGAAAGGGAAGAAAGGAAAAGCTGCAGGATCAAAAGAGCACTCTAGTGGTTTGAATAATGGAAGTGTTGAACGGGGATGATTTCCTGCCCAGGTGTGCTTCTAAAAATAGCACACTTTCCTTGTACAGAGCCCAAGCCCACTGACTGGAAGGCATTGGGAAAAAGGTATCGGGGTATTATTGCTGCCACCTTTTTTTTCTTTGTTAAAGTCTGTTATGTGATGGAAGTGGAAATTCTCAGAGAGTTGACTCTGGGTGAGAGTCACCTCCCATGGTCTCAGAAGGCAAAAAAAAAAAAAAAAAAAAAAAAAAAAAAAAAAAAAATTGAACTGGGATCTGACCTTGTGCTATTTCCTGGTCTCCCACAAATGTGAACTATGGGCTTTTGGGTGTGATCATAGATTGCCTGAAGCAGGGCGGTAGTGGTCAAAAGCTATGTGCCTGGAGTGTCTTCATCACAAAGCTATAGTCCAAGCACCTCCTAACAGGCGCTATGTGTTCTATAAGAACAACACTAAAGCTACTTGACTCTCTTGACTAATATTGTGGAGACAGTCACTTACTTTATTGGAGTTGTGGCAATTACCAGGGATTTCACTGCAGTCCAGAGTGTTCTAGACAGTGTACAGGTCTCATTTTTTATTGAAGAGGAACAAGCTCATTATAATCTTTATTTCACTATAACTTTATATTTAATTGATTATCCTGTTTTGCCCCTATTTTCTAAATGAGACCTCCCACATTTCTACCCTTTACCAGATGGTTAGCATTCTTGCCTAAGTTAGAAACCCAGAAGCCAGAGATAAAGTTATTGGACCTTGTGGGCAGTATCATTTCCATACAGTGATGGTTCACTTGCTTGAGTAGTTACAACATGAAGCAAATTGGCAACTGAAGTGGCTGTACAGCGATGCTGTGTTCCAGTTATTTCCGCCTCATAGATGTATAGCCTGACATCATAAGGAGACAATCAAATCAGCTTGGTCCATTCCCTTCCCCTGCTGATCTTGGGACAGCAAGGATGTACTGTCTAAGTACAACAGAGCGTTCACAGACTCTTTAGGCTTTTAAATGGAAGAACTGGTATCTAATATGTCTGAAGTCCTAGAACCCATCCCCAGTATCCAAACCACTCTGCCCAATGTCTGAAAACCAGACTTTTTCCTTTTATGAGACATCTATCTCAGAGAAAGCTGCAGAGGCTATCATTAGGATAAATTTTTGTACCAATCCTACTTGTTGGCAACTACAGCATTCTTACGATTTGGAGGTTCAAGGTCTTCGTTCTCTCTAGGTGCAGTTGTAAAGGTCAGAAACAGCTTCCAGCAAGAGGGATGAAATATGAAAATGCAATGCTTTTGCTTTAGCAAAATTCCAGTCTCTCGGGTACTTTAATTGGGTGTAGAAAAGCCATAGGGACATTTCTTTCCTCAGGGAGGCAGAGGACCAGCTTGACAGATGGTAAGGTAACTTGGAAGCTTCCCAGAGATAGAGGCTGTATCTGGAGGGTTATCCTGGGAAGGGCATTCTGCCTGGCTTTGATGGATGGAATTGCTCATTCAAGCTCTTCTGCAAAGTTTAGATAAGGCTTTATAAGGAATGTGATCATCATAAACTAGACGTGCTAGGAGGGACCAAGCGACATTTGGCTTTGGTGTCTTGACCTTGGTTAGTTTCAGGGAAGGTAGGCCTTGAAGTTTAGTGATTTGGGCCTTCATACAAAGTTTTTTCTTCATTATCTTGGATAGTGATGCTATCTTGGAGCCTATGTGGGGCTAGGTACAAGTGAATGGGGTAAAGATGAATTGGGAAAAAAAAAGGAAATGGAGCTGGCAAAAACATTGGAGAGGAGGCCATGGGGCTGGGTTTGGTGATAACATATGTTTGTATGCAATTTCCAAAAAAATAATTAAAACATCTTAGCCTTGCACATTTTCCCAATATATAGAGGGAACCTCAAAATAAATCATATATGGAACATGGCAGAATGGGCTTTTCCAGCCAGATTTCCTCATGGTAAAACTCCAGTTCCAATATCCTGTTACTTTATAACGTTGAGCAAGTTATCTATTGTATTTGTGCCTCATTTTCGCATTGGTTAAATAGAATTCCTAGATTGCCTGATTTTCACTGTTTTTGTGTGGATTAAGTGAGATGCATATGCTAAACTCTTACAATAGTTCCCGGATACATAATAAGCACTTGAGAAAGATGTGGTATTTTTGCATTGATGTTTAATGACAGTAGAGAGTGCCATCGGGGCATGTCTCATGGACAAAGTGTGGGCAGAAGAGAGAGGAAGTAAAATGTGTGTATTCTGGGAGAATCTGGTTAGGAATGTCTAGCCAGGAGCAAAAGGCATTGCACAGAAAGAGTTAGGCATGTTTTGAAGGAGATGGGGAGAGGGAAAGAGAGAGAGACAGAGAGGTAGAGGGAGAGGGGGAGGGGGAGGGGGAGAGGGAGAGGGGGGGAGGGGAAGGGGAGGAGAGAGAATGAGGATATATATTAGAAACATGGTGCCAGAAAACAAAGCACTGAGTCCCTTACATGCGTCTGGAAAGAGAAATAGATGGAAAATCTTGTGACCCAGAATGATGCCTGCTTTCTTGGCAAAGGAGAGACCTAAGAAATTGTTGACAATAATCCTGGGGTTTTATATTCAGAATCCTGGGGATAGAATTGTAAATAACACATCTCTATTTGTTTAAGCTTTCACTTACTCTTCTGGGATAGACGAAATAAGTCCCCAAGCTTCCTGTTGGGCATCTTTTGTACTGTTTTTTTTACAAGCAAATAATAGTTTAAGATCAATAAGTGTGAAAAATGAAACCCCTCTGAAACAGAAAACAACCATGATTCCATCACCTTAGTAAAATAACTGGTTTGAATTTTCTCACATTTCAGACCAGAAGCTTTTAAATTAAATGATAAAAATATCTTTTTGCAAGGTTTATGTTAATGAAAAAGATATCACATGGTTAGGAAGGAGGGAGCTGGTACTGCCAACAAACACCATCAGAATCTATATTTGCAGAGGATAAAACTGAGCACTTTCAGAGGCTCTGAGGCTATCATGTCAGACAGATCAGGGCTGCCTAGTGGTGGACATGGAAGAGAGAGAAAGGACTGGAAGAACCAGAAATTCCTTGAAGCTAGAAAGGAGACATCAATGAGAAAGAAGTCTGGGTACATGTGATTGGGAAATATTGGGTTAATACAGAACTTGGGAAATCAAAACAACTTTGATTTGTGGGGAAGGACACTAAATTATATTGTGGATATGCTAAGTTGAAGTATCTAGAGAAGACTTGCTTGACTCTGAGGATATCAGAATCCCCAGAATTGTTAGAAAATTAGGATGCCAGGCACTTGCAGAATTAGCTACATCAGATGGTCTGTTGTGTAGCCAGCCTCTGGTACTTTCCAAAAGCTACAAGTCATCACAATACAGACAGCAGTGAGAACCTCTCCAGTGCAGGGAAACTTAGTCGGAGACATTAAGAGCTATAGAAAGCTACATGGGAGTCAGCCTGGTCCTTCCCTGGCTTCCATTCACTCACTTCACACCTTTGTGGCCATGTAACAACCCTTTTGGTGTATAGAAATGAAGTCGCTAGACAAATTTTTAGGTAAAGTGAGAGAAGGCTCAAGGACCTGCAAAGCAATTGATTTCAGCAGTATGAACAGATCCATTCCAGTCCTTTGTCAACTGTGGGATAATCACTCAGTATCTGTGCCATGTTCATAAAACATATAGAAGAATAGGCACAGAGTTGAGGATACGGACATTTAAACTTTACTCAGTTGATGCTAGTAGTATGATCTTATAACCCATGAGGAATATTTATTGGGTACCTGTTGCATGTCAGACACTGTCCTTGAGGACAGAGATACAGTGGGGGAACAAAAGTAGACAAGATTATTGTCATGTTTGAGGTTACACTCCACCTGCAGATTTCATCTCACAAATTAAGAGCAAGGAAGCAGAGATCTAATGGGCCAAGAAGTAGAGATAACCAAAGTAGGGTGTAAAGTGTGGAGTCTGCTTTTTGTCTATCGAAGACTGCGCTATGCTTCTCTGTTCTAGAAGGTGGTCTGTGGCTATGTCAGTGAGTGGTCTGTCCTTTCACTTCTAGGTACCTTTGATCAAAGAGAATGAAGTATTTCTATGAGTCATGCTGTAAAAGAGAGAGGTCCAGATGTTTAGCTCTTAAGCTCCTGGCCTGCCAGGCCTGTTGCATCTCTATATGGAGTTCACCACTTTTGGCAAGTGGCACTCATCAGTATCCTACTCAGGGATCTTATAACATCTCATAATTGCTGTTTTACCTTGTCCATTTTAAGTCTAAATCTATATAAAACCATCCTTTATTGGTTTCTATGAACTCTGCCCATTGTATTTGTGACATTTTTGCTCTACTATTTCAATACATCATTTGGAACATGCCATTTATTTCTTGCCATAAATAAATCATAACCCCAATTCTAAAAATGTTTGAGTCATTGTAAATTCTCTGGAGTAACTGAAAGCTTGCTGGAATTTGTCAATGCCAGTCTCTGTCCTTTGTGGTCCTTCAGTAGACATAGAATGGAGGGAAAGCTTAAATTTCTGAGAATCATGGATGCTGTCTACAAATTCACTGTTGTTGGTTCTGGAATCCTTATATCAGAATTTGATAATGTCCATATTTATTGTCTCCTACTTGTATGGGGTTCTCTACAGACACCATGACCTGCAGAGTCTCTATCCATTTGAGGTGGGAAAAAAATTCAACATGACTGGACTCAGTAGCCAGTATTGGTTCAAACTTCAAGAGTCTGATGCTGCGTAGTTTATTTCAGAAATATTAAGCACAATTTGGAAAAAGTTTACTGGTGATAATTAACTCAGACCTATGTATAACAAAGTTAAGGCATGATTATATTAAAATTCTTTGTTAAAAAATACATGTGATATCCTCCATAAAGATGAGTTTTATAGATCATGTGATACCTTAAGGGTCTGCAGGAAGATGTGGTATGGTCTCAGTCATATAGATAGTACAAAAGTCATCAGACTATAAACCACTATTACTCTCATTTTTAGAGTACCTGTGACATCTCCCATAAAGATGGGTTCTGTAGATTAACTTGGAAAGAAGGCTCTAGATAAACGATACTTAATGATCTGAGGGAAATAGTGCTATAGATTCACTGAGCTAAACATAAGACTCTGGGAGAGCCAAATGTGGCCTGGCCATACATTGTAGATTATTAGGTTACAAACCATATCCATTCCCAGTCTTCTGCGAAGGTACAGGTTATGTATCTTTTTTATTGAAGAGATAATTATGAATGTTTAACATTTCTGGATTTCCTGGTGGTTATCTGTGAACACAAGGAATTCATGTTTTCTACCCATGTGGATCAAGATATAAGGTTTCAGTTGTGCCTATCATATGCCTTTGCTCTGCCCCCATGGATTCTACCCTCTGACAATGTAAGCCCCAACTTAAGCACTTTCTTTTATAAACTGTCCTGATGTTTTATCACAGCAATGGAAAAGTAAGTAAGACATCTGGATGCAGCGTTTGTGAAAATAAGACCATGGCACTGAGACGATTTGCTCGGTCAGTACATATGAGGCATTTTAAGAGAGAAAGGGAGACTCATTTATAATACCACATGTATCATTGAAGCTCTCTTCCTTCCAACTTCCAAGTCCTCATAGACTTGAGAAAGTGGGAAGCAAATATCAGCCTTTCAGAGAATGCATCTGAGTTGAGGGCTCTAAGGCCTTTTGTTGAAATCTTCAAGTTAGTTGAAAGAACTGCCAGCTCAAGGTTTTCATTGCTATGCCATCAGCTGTTCCTCACAAGCATCCTCAGAGTCTTGAAGAATGTCATATGTCACCAAGTGAATAGTTGTCAGCTGCTTCTAGTGTCAGCCAGAGATAATGCATTGAGCAAACTGTGGGTAAGAATTTACATTTTCCCAATCTTTTGTTTCAGAAAGGCAGGGAAAGTTTGTAGAATGGATGATTCACTGTGGGGTGGTGGGCTGTGAGAGGCAGTGGGGTACCCAGTTGAGTCTGCTTTGAGCCCCAGTGACCTTAATGGGATGGTAGGTATTCGGCCTTGCCACTGGGCCCTGATTCCTTTCACTTATTCACAGCCCCTCCCAAAGAAAAGTTTGTGGCCTTAGGTCACGTAGCACAGGTAGCACAGGTAGAGGGCATAACTTCAGGCTGCAGAGCCTCAAGAGATCTCCATATTAATGAGATACCTAAAGGTGGGTACCTGGTCAAACACAGGCCTCTCACAGCCCACCGCCCCACAATTCACCGGCCTTGCTTTGCCCACAACTTCTTTGGTTTCATTTTTGCTTTTTTCTATTTTCAACTGATTTTAAAACTAACATACAGTATATTGAGTTTCATGATGACATTTTCAGGCATGTGTATCATCATTATAGGCTTTTATTATTCATTCATCTCCTGCCTCCCATTTCTTATCCCCAGTTCTTCTTTCTTGCTGGTCCTCTTCTTCCCTACAATTAGAGTCCCTTTCTATTTTCATGTCACATGTATTCTGTTAGTCTTTGTTTTCCTTCCTTTCTCCACCTGCCACTTAAGATCTTTTCTCTCAATATTTTCTTTCTATTCTCAAGACCAATATGTGTGTGTGTGTGTGTGTATAAAACAATATTTTTTTAGTTCAAAGGAAAAATTGATGCAACTAGAAATAAGCCAGACCCAGAAAGACACATACCACATGTGTTCTTTTACTTGGGGAGTGTATGTGCGAGTGCGTATGCGTATGCGTGTGCGTGTGCGTGTGCGTGTGCGTGTGCGTGTGCGTGTGCGTGTGCGTGTGCGTGTGTGTGTGTATTTGCTGGTTATAGAAGTGACATTCTTGCTTCTTGGGAATTCTTTTGGTGTCAGTCAGATGTTCATTACGAGACAAGATAGCAGCAGCCAAGCAGTGACTGTTTTTATATATGAATATATTTAGGCATCTCTTTCTAGCAAAATGGATGTTTAAACACAGTTATTTTATTTTATTACTTCCCTTTTATTGAAAATCGATTCTTTTTTTTTCACATGACATATTCTGATTGCCATTTCTGCTCTGCCTCTTCTCCTCCTCTCCCATCTAAATCTACTCCTTTCACGTCTCTCATTAGACAGCAACAGGCTTTTAAGAGGTAATAATAAAATGTAAGAAAATAAGATAAAGTAAGAAAAAAACCCAAAACTCATCAAATCAAAATTGAAGAAGACAACCAGAAGGAAAGGACCCAAGATAAGGCATAAGAATCATAGGCTCACTTGTTTGTACACTCAGAAATCCCATAAAAATACCAAACCGGAAGCCATAATAAAGACTCAGAAGATCTGGTGCAGACCCACGCAGGACCTGTGCATGTTGGTTCAGTTTCTGTGAGTTTATATAATCTTTGCTCATGTTGATTTATAAGGCCTTGTTTTCTTGGTGTCCCCCATCTCCCTTGGTTCTCACACTCTTTCTCTCTCCTCTTTCACAGGACTCCCTGAGATTTCTGGGGTGGGATTTGTTGGAGTCATCCCATTTAGGGCCAAGTCTTCCAAGGTCTCTCACTCTGAGTAATGTCTGGCTGTAGGTCTCTTTATTTCTTCCTAATTGCTCAAAAGAACACTTCTCTGACGATGGCTGAACAAGGCACTGAGCTATGAATATAGCAGAATGTCATTAGGGGTCATTTTTATCAGTACATTTACTTTTTGCTTTTTAGACCAGTAGTGCTTGGTTTTATCCTAGGTCCCCTTAGGAATCTAGAGTCTGATTCTTAGTCATCCAAGCACTGTTGGGTATAGGTTCCATCTTGTGTACTGGGTCTTAAATCAAATCAGATATTTTAGTTGGTTACTCCTACAAGCCTTGTGCTACCATACCATTATATCTTGCAGACAGCAAACCACTGCAGATCAAAGGGGTTGTGGCTAGATTGGACTTTCCATTTCTCTTTAGATGGCATACAGAGTATCTTCTTGCACTAAAGATGTTAGGTTGTAGAGGTGAAGGCTCTATGAATGCACCAGATTGACTTCTCTGTGTTCAGTGAGTTGTGTAGGTGTTATCTTCAGCAATAGGGCCTTGATGCCAGGTTATGGAGGACAACCTATTGTCATGGCAACAGACTGGGTTGTTTGGAGATTCTCCAAGGACCCCCTTGGTCAACAACTTAACTAGGTGTAACCCAATTCATGTAGAAGCTTCATTTGGTAGCAAGGGATGATCAGTTGTATGGGGAGCCAGCAGAAAGCGGCTATCATCTTTGCAGCCATCTTGAGCCATATACCCTGACAAGAGACTTCATTACAATAGCCTACAACAGCTGAGCACACTCTGATAAAATCTTGCTTTAGATACCCAGGATTTTCCCTTGGGTGTGTGAGACTTAAAGGTGTGTGACTTAAGGGCATGACTTAGAGATCAGATTTAGAGACAAGACCTAAGGGCATGACTTAAAGGTGTGACTTAGAAGTGAGACATATAAAAGGCGAGAGGCAGACAGAAGAAAAAGTACAACTTGGAGTTAGTTATTAGGCATTAGGTATTAGGCACTTAGCACTTGGAGAAAGAACTTGGAACTTGGAGGCACTAGGGACTAGGAACTAGGAACTAGGGACTAGGAACTCAAGACTTGGGACTTGGACTAGGAAGAGAGACTGAAGAATAAATGGGATTGAATCACACTCTGGTCTCCATTCTTCGAGTCCGTCCTCATTCTCTCTCTTGCTGAACCCTGACCGCAGACCGGAGCAGCTTGGTGCAGTGCCGGCTCTAACAACTTAGCCCCCAAGGCTTTTGGCAGTGCAGGTTCCAACAGTGACATAATGGTCCGAGACGTTTTGGCCCCCAAATGTGGGGTAGTGAAGTTCTCACCATTTCTGGCCCCCAAGAGTGGGGCAGCTCGGGCCGCAACACAGTTGGAACTCTTTTTCCCCATTGTTTTATGATTTCATCTTCATTATATAGATCATCTTCATATATATATATATATATATATATATATATATATATATGCTTCTATTGAATTAAGTTTTTATTTTACCCCTAAAATGTCCCTTAATTTTAGCTGTCTCTTCAATGTATCCCCTTTCTCAACTCTCTCTCTTCATCCTTCCCTTTGATTCTCCTGCTCCAAATTCTTCATCTCCTCATAATTATCTCTTCTAGTCCTCTTCCCAATGATATATGTACTTTCTAGTTCCCTACTCTATACTTACTGTCTGTGGTTTTATGGATTGTAGTTTGGTTATCATTGATTTAACAGCTAATATCCACATACAAGTGAATATATATCATATTTGTCTTTCTGGGTCTGATACCTCACCCAGGATGAGTTTTATCCATTTGTCTGCATATTACATATTTTTAAAATGGCTGAATTAATGGTTCCACTGTGTAATGTGTCATATTTTTAAAATATATAGTATTTTAATGGATTATTTTGAAATCATGCACCCTGATCACACTCATTTCCCAGTCTTCCCAGCTCTCCCCCCATACCTTGTGACTTCTTTCCCCTCCCCCCAAAAGAAAGAAAATGTTTAATTTCAGCTGCCTGTATACTTATTAGAGCATGACCAAATTCCCAGTAGCTGGCCCTAAGTCCTGTATCACCTACCTACCTTCCTTTCTTTCTTTCTTTCTTTCTTTCTTTCTTTCTTTCTTTCTTTCTTCCTTCCTTCCTTCCTTCCTTCCTTCCTTCCTTCCTTCCTCCCTTCCTTCCTCTCTCTGTCTTTTCTTTTCTTTTCTTTTTTTTAAAGTGTGTAACTTATTTTTTATTTTACAGGAGCCCATAGTTGAGAGGCTATGAATATTTTTTTTTGTTTTTATTAGATATTTTATTTACACTTCAGATGCCATCCCCTTTCCCCATTCCGCCCCCCTTAGAAAACCCCTATCCCATGCCCCCTTTTCCTTTTTGCATTTATACATTTTTTTAAAATAATGTTAATCATAAGCGTTATAAGTTTGGAATTGTTCAATCAGAGGTGTAACCCACTGACCGACCTAGATATAACAACTATCTTTGACTGGTGGAGATACATGAATATCTGCCTCCCTGTCTCCCCCCTTTCTCTCTTTCATCACCTAGCTTCTCCTCTCCTCCTTCTCCTCTTCTTACTCCTTTTCTTCCTCTCAGTACTCCTCCTACCTTAGCTTCTCCTACACATCACCCTTCCTGTTAAAATGAAACTTTTCTCTCAAAATACAATTAGAGCATAATTATGCCAATTTGTACCAGTGAGGTACAAGATAGTCCTAATACCCCATCCATCCTTTTGTTGACTAACCAGCACCTCTGTCATTTATCCTAACGAAAACATTTAGTTCTGAACCTGGCTTTAGGATGAATGTCAGCTGACGACCATCCACTCAAATCTTTTCTCTTATGGTAAATAGCTGTAAGTTTTCAACCCCATCAGAAATCCAGAATGACTGAGTTAACTATAATTGTGGGAAGCACAAAGCATAGCTTCTAAAACTTAGCCAATTTATAGAGACCTCTGAACACCTGAAAAGCCCCTATACTACCGAACGTTGGAGCATCAAATCTTCAGCCTTCTGGCCCAGAATCATCTGACAGACCTTGGTGATGCAGGATTATTAAGGACTGATTACTCTGTCTAGGCAGATATAATCAGTCAACTATTCTGCATGTGTGTCCTTTTCTGGACAGTAGTTTGTCTGTAGATGGAGAGAGGCAATTCTTGCCTAGTGGCTGTTACCACACAACTGGAGTAACTCCAAGGATGGTCAATTTCTTCTTAGGATCCACGACAGGAAGCTGTCAGGAGCAGACAGGTCTCTAATCAATATGAACATTAATATATAAATATTTGTAGCGTCAGTTCTATGGACTTCTGATGTTTTGAAAACCAACTATCCATGCAAGGTAACCTGGACTGTTGTCTGTTCACTCCTCTCAGCTATTTCTAAATAAAATATAGGAAACACCCTAACAATAAACTCAAAAATATGAATTTGCTATAGTCCCTTAACTCATAGGTTAAGCGTCCCAAATCAGTTAAAAAGGTTAAAAAAGGGTTGGGTCTAGGCATTGTATTCCTAAATGTGTTATACAGGCACAATGCCCATGAGCGTATCAATATTCATCTCATTTTTATATTAATAAGAGGCTCGTACCAATGAAAACCTTAAATTTGAGATCAAAGTAAATTTTGTACCATTTAAGAAATTATAACTTCATCTTGATAATAATTATACAGATTTCTACCAATAGGTTATGGCTATGTAATAAGTCCTAGCTAATCCCCCCTGTTCCAACAAAACCACTACTTGTCCCTAGAAAGACAGACCATTATTAACCACATTAGTCCCCAAGCTCAGGGAATAGGGGCGCTGACTCTTCTTTAACTTCTTCATGCTGATTAAGGGCGTTGAGATTTTAGAAGAGGGGTTGGGGGGAAGAGTAAGTTGATAAGCCTCTAATGCTGTGTCTTCACTGAATCCTGATGGAATTCCAGGACATCAGAGGTTTGGGCAGGTCTGCTCAGTATGCTTGATGAGTAGATACACCAAGGCTGTGTATTCTGCAATATACAATTCTCAGAACAAGTTTTAGTATCAAGAAAAAAAAAAAATTTCCCACCCCCAGGGGGCTGACATTTTTTTTTTAAAGATGTTGGTTCTGAAGACTTTTTTCCCTGCTTGTTAAAATTGGTTGTAGTATTTACATTTCAGATTTTATCCTCTTAGCCTACTTCCTCCCACCACCCAGAAACCTCCTATCCCATCCCCCTCCTCATGCTTCTATGAGGCAGTGACCTAACCTACACCCCCCACTATCCTCTCCCCACCCTCACATCATTCCCCCCCCACTGTGTGTTCATTTTTTTTTTTTTTATGGGACCAAGAAACTCCTCTCCCACCTATGTGCGACAAGGCCATCCTCCCCTACATATACCTCTGGAGTCTTGGGTCCCTCCCTATGTGTTCCCAGGCTGGTGGTTTAGACCCTGGGGGGCTCTGGTTGTTTGGTATTGTTGCTTTCCACCTGGGGTCAATAACCCTTTCTGCTCCTTCAGTCCTCTCACTAAGTTCTCCATTGGGAAACCCCTGATCATATCAGTAGTTAATTGTGAACATTGTCCTCTGAGTGTGTTAGTCTTTGGCTGACCTCTAAGGAGACAGCTATATCATGTTCCTCACATTATGCACTTCCAGCCACCCACAACAGTGTTTAGATTAGGTGGCTGTACATGGGGTGAATACCCAGGTGGAATGGTCTCCTGATGGCCCCTCCTTCAGTTTCTGTTCCATGTTTTGTTTCCCTATTTGCTCCCTTGAGCATTTTTGTTTCTCGTTCTAAGTAGAACTGAGGCATCCCCTCTTGGTCTTCCTTCTTCATGAGCTTCATGTGGTCTGTGGGTTGAGTCTTCACCAATCCAAGCTTTTGGGCTAACATCCGTGGAGATATGTTTGTGTAACTATCTTCTTTTGGGTTTTTTGGGAGATTACTTTCTTGCTTTTTCTAGGTTATAGTTTCCCTCCTTGTGTTGGAGTTTTCCACCAATTATTCTTTGAAGTGCTGGATTTGTGTTTAGATACTGTGTAAATTTGGATTTGTCATGGAATATTTTGGTTTCTCCATCAATAATGATTGACAGTTTTGCTGGGTATAGTAGTCTGGGCTGGCATTTGTGTTCTCTTAGGGTCTGTATGATATCGGTCCAGGATCTTCTGGCTTTTATGGTCTCTGGTGAGAAGTCTGTTGTAATTCTTATAGGTCTGCCTTTATACGTTACTTTGCCTTTTTCCCTTACTGCTTTTAGTATTTTTTCTTTGTTTTGTACATTTGATGTTTTGACTATTATATGGCGGGAAGTATTTCTTTTCTGGTCTAAACTATTTGGAGTTCTGTAAGCTTCTTGTATATTTATTGACATCTCTTTCTTTAGGTTAGGGAAGTTTTCCTCTATAATTTTGTTGAGGATATTTACTGGTCCTTTTAGTTGGGAGTCTTCCCCCTCATCTAAACCTATTATCCTTAGGTTTGGCCTTCTCATTGTGTCTTGGATTTCTTGTATATTTTGGGTTAGTAGCTTTTTGTATTTTGCATTTTCTTTGACAGTTGTGTCAATGTTTTCCATGGTATCTTCTGCACATGAGATTCTCTCTTCCATCTCTTGTATTCTGTTGGTGATACTTGTGTCTATGACTCTTGATCTTTTTTTTAGGTTTTCTATCTCCAGGGTATTGTCCCTTTGTGATTTCTTTATTGTTTCTACTTCCATTTTTAGATCCTGCATGGTTCTGTTTAATTCCTTTTCCCGTTTGGTTGCATTTTCTTGAAATTCCTTAAGGGATTTTTGTGTTTCCTCTTTAAGGGTTTCTATCTGTCTACCAGTGCTCTCCTTAAGTTCTTTGAGAGCGTTATTTATGTCTTTCTTAAAGCCCTCTATCATCATCATGAGAAGTGATTTTAATTCTGATTCCTGCTTTTCTGGTGTGATGGGGTGTTCAGGGCTTGCTCTGATGGGGGAGCTGGGTTCTGATGGTGCCATGTAACTTTGGTTTCTGTTGCTTATGTTCTTGCTCTTGCCTTTTGCCATCTGGTTAACTCTAGTGCTGCCTGTACTTGCTGTCTTTGACTGAAGCCTGTCTTTTTAGTTATCTAGCTTGTGTCTGATCTCCTAGGGTCCAGATGTCTCTGTGATCTTTTCCAGCTGTACTGATTATAGTGGTACCTCTCGGATGCCTCAGGATATGGTGCCTCCAAGGTAGTAGTCCAGCTAGGTGTCTGCTGTTCTGGGTGCAGTGTCTCCTCTAGAATATCTCAGGATATGTTGTCTGAAGCTCTGAGTTCATTTGTTCCTCTGTGGCTCTGGATTGAGTGGACCTTCCAGTATGTCTCAGGTGGAATCCGGGGTCCACACAACAGCAGACCTGGCAGAGGTCTGATCCAGGCCTCAGATCTGGGAACTAGTTTCTAAGACACTGTCCAAGTTAGAGGGCCTGGGATCCCTGCTTCCTCTGGATTCTTGGAGGTTGGGGACAGAGCTGCCACCCAAGATCTGCTCAGTGCTCTGGCCCAGACTGGAAGGAACCAGTGTTCCAGGCCGGGAGTGACTTCCTGGGTCCTTTTGGTTCCCAGTCACTCCCTGTTTTGGGCGGGCCCTGCTGTCTGCTTACCTAAGATACTGCCTGAGTTCAAGCGCCTGGGACCCCTGCTTCCTCTGGATTCTTGGAGGTTGGGGACAGAGCTGCCACCCAAGATCTGCTCAGTGCTCTGGCCCAGACTGGAAGGAACCAGTGTTCCAGGCCGGGAGTGACTTCCTGGGTCCTTTTGGTTCCCAGTTACTCCCTGTTTAGGGCAGGCCCTGCTGTCTGCTTACCTAAGATACTGCCTGAGTTCGAGCGACTGGGATCCCTGCTTCCTCTGGATTCTTGGAGGTTGGGGACAGAGCTGCCACCCAAGATCTGCTCAGTGCTCTTCTTTTCTTTTTTTTATCAGTCATTTATCAATCATTTCATTTGTTTATATCTCAAATGATATCTAACTTCCTGGTTACCCCTCCACAAACTTCCAATTCCACAACCTCCCTCTTCTATAATCTCTTTGCCTCTATAAGGGTGCTCCCCCACCCACCACCTTCTCCACCCCCACCCCTCCAGCATTCCCCTACAGTGGGGCATTAAACCTCCACAGGATCAAGCCTCCCCTCCCACTGATGTCTAACAAGGCCATCCTCTGCTACCTTTGTATCTGGAGCATAGATCTCTCCCTGTACATTCCTTGGTTGGTGGTCTAGTCCCTCAAGCACTGAGTGGTCCAGCCAGCTGATGTTGTTCTTCCTACAGGGTTGCATCCCCCTCTGCTCCTCCAGTCCTTCTGCTAGCTCCCCCAATGGGGTCCCTGAGCTCAGTCTGATGGTTGACTCTAAGCATCCACATCAGTCAGTTGCTGGCTGAACCTCCCAAGGAACAGTCATACCAGGTTCCTGTCAGCAAGCACCTTTTGGCAATGGCAACAGTGTTGGGTTTGGTGTCTGTAGACAGGACGGATCCCTAGGTGTGACAGTCCCCGGATGGCCCTTCCTTAAGTCTCTGCTCCACTTTTTGTCCCTGTTATTCCCAGGAATAGTTCTGGGTTAAAAACTTTGAGATGGGGTGTGGCCTTAATCCACCACTGGGGGCTCTGCCTATCTCCTGGAGGTGGGCTTTACAGGTTCTATCTCCCCTTCTCTGGTAACATCATCCCTGTTGGGTCCTGGGAGCCTCTCATTTCCCTGGTGTCTGGGACCCTCCAGTGGTTATCCCCAGTTCCTCATTCCTCACCCCTACACATTTTTATTCGATTTCCTGATCCTGTGTACCTCTCTTCTGTTTCTTCTAGTACCTAATACTGCCCCCTATTATTCCTTCCTCCTCCTCTCTCCCTCCTAGGTCCCCCCTTCTTCCACCTCTCACAATCATCCTGTTCCCCCCTCAATGCAGGACTGAAGCATCCACATCCTGGTCTTTCTTTCTCCTAAGCTCCATATGGTCTGTGGGTTGTATCATGGGCATTGTGAGTTTTTAGGCTAATACCCATTTATCAGTGACTACATACCATATGTGTTCTTTTGTGTCTGTGTTACCCCACTGAGGATGATAATTTTCTAGGTCCATCCACTTGCCTGCCACATTTTCTTTATCCATTCTTCTGTTGAGGAACATCCAGGTTCTTTTCAGTTTCTGGCTGTTAAGATTAGAGCAGCAATGAACATGGTTGAGCAAGTATCTTTGTAGTAGGATGTCTTTTGGGTATATGCCCAAGAGTGGTATAGCTAGATCTTGAGGTAGGTTGAGGAACCAGCACACTAATTTTTAGATTCTGTACAAGTTTGCATTCCCAGCAGTAATGGACTAGTGTTCCTTTACTACACATCCTGGGCAGCATGAACTGTCACTTGTTTTGTTGATTGTGACAGGTATAAGATGAAATCTCAAAGTAGTTTTGATTTGCCATTCTCAGATGGCTAAGGAGGCTGAACTTTTCCTTGTCTCTCAGCCATTTGGGTTTTTCTATAGAGAATCCTCCACTTAGATCTGTGTCAGTTTTTATTAGATTATTTGATTTCTTGATATCAAGTTTTAAAAAAAATCTTTGTATTTTTGCATATTAGCACTTTCACAGATGCATAGTTGGTAAAAAACCTTTTTCAATTCTATAGGCGTCTGCTTGGTCTGATTTATTGTGTCCTTGGCCATGCAGAAGCTTCTCATTGTCATGAGGTCCCACTTATTGTTGATCTTAGTGCCTGTGCTGATGGCACTCTGTTCAGAAAGTCATTTCCTATGTCAATAAGTTCAAGCCATTCCTGATTTTTTAATTATTTTTTTGATATTTTATTTACATTTCAGATGTTATTCCCTTTCCCCATCACCCCCAGAACCTCCCACCCCATCCCCCTCCTCCTGCTTCTATGAGGATGTGCCCCCACCCACCCTCCCATTCCCACCTCCCCACCCTTGAATTCTCTCACACTGGGGCATCCGGCCTTCATGGGACCAAGGACCTCCTCTCCCACCTATGCTCTATAAGGCCATTCTCCCCTACATACACAGCTGGAGCCATGTGCTCCCTATGTGCTCCCAGGCTGGTGGTTTAGACCCTGGGAGTTCTGGTTGGTTGGTATTGTTGCTCTCCCCATGGGGCTGCAAACCCTTTCAGTTCCTTCAGTCTTCTCTCTAACTCCTTCATTGGGAACCCCATGATCAGTTCAGTGGTTAGCTGTGAGCATCCACCTCTGTATATGTCAGGCTCTGGCAGACCTCTAAGGAGACAGCTATATCAGGCTCCTGTCAGCATGCACTTCCTGACATCCACATCAGTGGCTACCTTTGGTGACTGCACATGGGATGGATACCCAGGTGGAACAGTCTTAGGATGGCCCCTCCTTCAGTTTTTGTCCCACACTTTGTCTCCATATTTGTTCCCGTGAGTATTTTGTTACTCCTTCTAAGCCTGATTTTTTATTTTTTATTTTTATCAGTTCAGTGTATCTGGTTTTGCGTTGAAGTCTTTGGTCTATTTAGAATTGAGTTTTGTTTAACCATATGCAGACTCAGAATTGTGACATATTATGAAGTGGGAACCTGTAAGGCAGAGAAAATGAACAGTATTTAGTATATAATGGCATCTACTGTCTATCACCTTTCCTGGGAATTTATATAAACTTACCAAGCTTGTTTCTTTATATATAATAAAGGCATCATTTTTCCCAATCCAGTTTCTAACTATAAATTTCTCTAATACATTACTATTTTGTTTTCAGTTTTTTCAAATTCTACAATTGTCCTTCTTAAACATTAGCCATGTTTGTTATTCAGAGGTGTCTTCTGCATGTTATGTTTTAATAAAGTAGAGAAATTTAAAAAAAGAGTATTGAGTTTTGAGCAAGGCAATAAGTACGAATCTATTTGCATTCTTCTACATGCAGACATCCAGTTGGAGCACCACCATTTGTTGAATATGCTGTATTTTATTTTTCCAGTGTGTGTTTCTGGCTTACTTACCAAAAATCAGGTGATGGACACAGTTCTTAACAAAACTGGACTGAATGATGGACTCCCTCTTTGCAATGTATTCATAATATAACACGATGTAGAAATTCATTTTTTCTGGTAGCTATCTTAAAACTAGGCTTTAAACCCCAACCTTAGAGTACACTAAGACAAGAAAATGTAACTATACAAAAGCTGTAATTTATAGCTCCATCCAATATTGAATAATATATCTCATCGTATATAACGGCATTCTGTCTCAAGGAGGAAAATAACAAAACAAAGCCAATGAACCAACCAAAACCCAAGAAAAGATTGGTAAGAGTAATGAATGGCCAGCACAACTCTTTTTTTTTTCCTTTTTTTTTATTAGATATTTTATTTACACTTCAGATGCCATCCCCTTTCCCCATTCCCTCCCCCCCTTAGAAATCCCCTATCACATGCCCCCTTTTCCTTTTTGCATTTATACATTTTTTTTAAATAATGTTAATCATAAGCGTTATAAGTTTGGAATTGTTCAATCAGAGGTGTAACCCACTGACCGACCTAGATATAACAACTATCTTTGACTAGTGGAGATACATGAATATCTGCCTCCCTGTCTCCCCCCTCTTTCTCTCTTTCATCACCTAGCTTCTCCTATCCTTCTTCTCCTCCTCTCCTTACTCCTTCTCTTCCTCTCAGTACTCCTCCCACCTTAGCTCCTCCTACACATCACCCTTCCTGATAAAAGGAAACTTTTCTCTCAAAATACAATTAGAGCATAATTATGCCAATTTGTACCAGTGAGGTACAAGATAGTCCTAATACCCAGTCCATCATTTTGTTGACTAACCAGCACCTCTGTCATCTATCCTAACTAAAACATTTAGTTCTGAACCTGGCTTTAGGATGAATGTCAGCTGACTACCATCCACTCAAATCTTTTCTCTTACGGTAAATACCAGCTCAACTCTTAACCTGTTACTGTGTACATTTTTTTCTGGCTAGCATTATTTTTGGTTTATTTAATGCACTCTCATATTGGCCAATTAAAATACTCTTCCTGATTTTGCTCCCAAGACTCCTTTTCAATTTCAAAGCACCGTGTATCTAAAAATCAATTGACAGTTTCTTATCTTTTGCTTATTTCTGAGTAATACTTTTAATGCAATTTAACCCTGACTTTGCTTTGTAACAATTTTCCAAAAGATCAAATACGTTGGAGCATACTGGCTTTAGTAGTCAACCCCAAGAGGACTCAAGGACAAGGTCTCTCTAATCATAGAGAAGGGCTTTGGATTCGTCTCTGTACCTCAGTGTGGTTGCATGTGGAAAGCCTTGTTGAATCTTCCCCTTGTTGAATGCCCTGGTCTAGGCATTTCTCATGCTACTTTTCAGAAGCATGCCCTGAGCCATGTCACTGTGTCCTAGAATCTGAGATTCAAAACTTTGGCACCAGAAGCAATGAGTGCTATGGGTTTTCAAAGTCATCTTCCCTTAGTTTTCTGGCATTTCTTGCACTACTTCTGACTCCTGATTTAAGTTTACCTCCCCTACGTACACTTCCCATGACTGACGTGGTGAGTGGCCTCTCCTTTGCCTTTATGGTACTATTTTTACATCAAACAAAGTTACTTACTTTGAGTGTGTATCATTTCCTTTTTAATCTCTTTTCCTGTTTTTTCTTTTTGCCTGTCTACTTCCACTTCTACCTAGGGAGTAAACCCCAATACTTGATGAACCCTAGAACTAAGCAATACTCACTAGGTTAGAGTTGGGGGGCTCCGTTTTGGAAGATAAATAATTAGAGTCCAGAATTTAGTTGCTTTGTGGTGAGAGCAACAGTGTGAGCTGCTGCCAACCACTGTAGAGGTATACAGTGCTGTGAGTTTGCTTACAGTATATTGAGTTACTACTCAATATATCTCTGACAGTTGATATCTCTTAGTTCATGGGTGATACCAAGTTATTCACCTGTTCTGTAGGCTTATTCATCTTGTTTTATTCTTGGGATCAGGGAATCTTCAACAGTGCTAGCAATTTTATTAGTATTTTTCCTCTATATTTTAATTAAAATTAATATATAATTACATTTTCTCTTTTCTTTTATTTCCTCTAATGCATTCCATTACAATCTAGGCCACTTATACAGCTCCCCTCTCTTTCTGAACTGTCCTCCCTCTCTGGTCCCCAGTTAAAGTCCTGCACACATTTTACCCATTTTCTTCCCCTTTTCAATTACCTACACTGTGCTATTTCTGTCTCTACAGCTCTTCTCATCCTCACTGTGGTCACCTTTATGTTTCTGGTTTCTGCGTTTGCTCCTGGTTATGCAGTTATGTCTGAAGGTTTGGTGTCATGAGAGAGGATGTGGGACATTTGTCTTTCTGGGTCTAGGTTACCTTACCCAGCATAATTTTTCTAGTTCTATCCATGTACCTTTAATTTCATGGTTTTTAATTTTCTATAGCTAAACAGTATTCCATTGTTTATATGTACCACATTTTAATTATCCACTCATCCATTCAGAGACATTTAGTTTTCCATTTCCCAGCTGTTGCTATTAGAGCATAAATAGACATGGTTGACCAGGTATCAAGTCCTTTGGGCATATACCAAGAAGTGCTGTAGATGAGTCATATCGTAGATGTATTTTGAAATTTTTTGGTGGTTTTCTACACCAATTTCCAGAATCCTGGACCAGTTTACAATCTCACTAGCTATGAATATAGATTCTGTTTCCCTACAACCTAACCAGTATTGCTGTTGGTTGTTTTGTTGATCTTAGTCATTCTGACTGGGGTAAAATGAGATCTGAGATCTCAAGGTTGTTATGATTCTTTTTTCTAATTGAAAAGAGTGATGAACGTTTTTTAGGTTATTTATTAGCCACTTCTATTTCTTCCTTTGATAATTAGATGTTCAGATTCATAGCCCAATTTTTGAACGAGTCATTTATAATTTTTTACTCTTGTTTTTTTATTTCTTTATGTGTTCTGGAAATTAATTTTCTGTTGAATGTATAATTGGTCACAATTGCCTTCTAATCTTTGGGCTTCCTGTTCACTTGACCAGAACCATTGTTTCTTAGCTGTACAGAGCAGTTAAGTTTTATGAGGCCTCACTTGTCAGCTATTGGCATCCCTTACAAAGAAAGTCCTTATCAGAAAGTTTTCTCCTATACTTTTATGATGGAGTCTGCTTCTATTTTTCTTATAGTAGTGAAAAATATTTTGGGTTTTAAATTTAGGCCTTTTAGCCACATGGAGTTAGTTTATGTGCAAGGTAATAGATACAGGTTGAATTTCATTCTTCTGCATGTGGACATCCAGTCTTCCCAACACTATTCATTGAGGACCCCATCTTTTCTCCCATATGGTTTTTTTTGGTATCTTTGTTAAATATTAAAATATCAAAAGATCAAATACTCAGAACATTGTGGGAGTAGTAGTGAGTTGTTTAATGCCCATAAGTTTGTGTACTTACAAGAGTTTTGTTTGCTGTTGATTTTCAGTTTTATTGAAATATAATAAGATAAGATACATGAGATTATTTCACTTTTTCTGAATTTGTTAAGTGCTACAGCTTGTGGCCTATTGTAGAAAAGCTTCTGGGGGATGTTGATTAGAATGTGTTTTCTTCGGTGTTTAGGTGAAATACCTGCTAGATGTCTGTTATGGCCATTACTGTGTGATGTCACTTAATTTTGATATTTCCCTGTTTATTCATCGATCAGCTAACCTGTCTATTGGAGAAAATAGGGTATTGAAATTACCTGCTAACAATGGGTTCATGATAATCTGTCTTTAATTTTAATTGTACCCTTTTTATGAGATTGAGTGCATTAGAATTTTGTATATATACATTTCAGATGGTATTATCTTCTAAGTTAATTGTTCCTTGATTAGAATAAAGTATACTTCTTTATCTTTTAAATTAGTTTTAGTTTGACTTCTGTTTTGTCAGAGATTAGGATAGAAATGCCTGCTTGCTTCCTGCTCCCATTAGATTTTGAGTATTATTTTTCATATCTTTTCACTTTAAGTTGGTGAGAGTCTTTAATGCTAGTGGGAGTTTCTTGTAGAGGACAGAAAGGGATTTCTGGGTCTGTTTAATTTCTCTGTGTGATGTTTTTTATTTGCAACATTTTTATATAATAAATTGGAAAAATAAATTGAAATTAATTAGAACAAAAGAAAGATGGATGTTATTTTATAACTCATTCTGTCAGTCTGTATATATCTTTTGATTGGACAATTGAGGTAATTAATATTTAAAGTTATTATTGAAATGTATGTTAATTGTAGTCACTTTTTGCTGTTTGTATCTTTTTTTTTTATGCTTTGGCTATAATTATACCCTCTAGTCTGCAGTACTGCTCCCAGCAGTCTCTCTAGGATTGGTTTGGTTGGTCACAGACTATCTAAGGCTTTTTGTATTACAGAAACTTCTTTCTCCTTGAACTATAGCAGATGATTTTTTTTTAGTACATTAGTCTAAATTGGTAGCTGTGGTCTTTTAGAATGTGGAGTGCAATATTCCTGGTACTCCTGGCTTTTAAAGTTTCCATTGAGAAATCAGTGGTTATTCCTATGGCTTTTCCTTTAAATGGGACTGTTTTTTTTTTTTTTTCTTGCAGCTTTCTTTGTTTTGTATGTTTCATGTTTTAACTATGATATGACACAAGTTTTTTTTCCAGGTCTTATCTATTTGGTTTTCTGTATACTTCATGTATTTTTGTGAGTCTGTCTTTCTTTAATTTGAAGAAGTTTTCTTCTGTGAACTTGTTGAAGATCTGGCCTATTGACCTGGAAATTTGTCTTTCTTAACTATGCCTATAATTAAAAGGTTTGTCCTTTTGTGGTATTTTATATTTACAATATGTTCTTTTTCTATCTTTTATTTTTTTTAATATTCTTTGGTTGTTTTGTCTAATCTATTCTACCTTCAAGTTCTGATATTCTATTGTCAACTTGATCAGTTCTACTTGTTGGGCTTTCTGTTGAGTTTGCTAACTGGGTTATTCAGTTTTTCAGTTCCATTTTCATTTCAGATTGAGTTTCCTTCAACATTTCTCTCTTTATTGGATGTGTTCTCAACCTTGCATTGTCTCTATCATTTCAGTCAGCCTTATCTTTGTGCTTTCTTGGGTACCATTCATGTGCTTATTTTCTTTAAGTTCATCAGATTGTTTCTTTTTGTCTTCTTCAAATTCCTTGAATTCTTTGAAGAAGTTTATGATTTTTTTTTTTAAAAAAATTCCGTGCCCTACCTCCCAGAGTTCAAACAGGTATTTGTCATTGAAGAACATTTCTATAGGACTAGTGGACTTTGGGTGGGAAATACCATCTCTATCTTTCATATTGTTCATATTTTTGTGATGGGACTTTAGCATGTGGACTTCTTTTGTTAGTCCCATGTATGGAGAGAGCATAGGGTGTTGAACCCACAAGTTTTATATAGTCTGGGTGAGAGAGGAAGTCAGTGGGACAGAGAGGTTAAGCTGGCATGTGGGATGTGTATCCTGGTCCAATTCTAGAGTTTGAGGTCAGCATGGTTGGGGATGGCCAGACTAGGCTAGCAAAATGGATGTGGGATTTAGGGTAGCCCAGGAGATTGGAGATGGTCTGTAGAGAGAGGTCAGGAGGATTCACCTGGCTGGTCCTGGCTGGCAAACTGTGCATCCTTAGTAACTTAAAATTACTACTTTTAGTTAAAGTAGTAGAATAGTTTCTTTTGCCAGCAACTAAGGAGGCTGAACATATACTACAGTGAGCAGTTTCACAAATCAGGATGTGGGTCTTTTTCCTTCTTTTTCATGACAGACTCTGGTACATGGCATGTTGCTATTAAAGGCTGAGCTAAAATTAGCAAAATCTTGTCTAAATCTCAGGATCCCATTAGTGTAAACTCACATGCATCTTAGCTAACATTTTTTCAGTGATGCACATTGTGTTTTACAATATTTCATTCTCTCATTCAGGATCAATTAATGCGAGTGTCAACACAATTACATGATTTCTTTATATATTTAGCTATCCTGCTAAATATATAAACATATTTATATATATTATATTTAATGAATGTAATATATACATATTAAATACATGATATATATTTAGCTATTCTATTTATATATTTATCTATCTTGCTAAATATATAAAGCATGATGAAGAAAATTAATCTTTGAAGTCCAATGTCATTACCCTCAGACCAAAGTGAGTTTTCCCCAATTAGGTGTACTTGAGGTAGACACCCAAACTGTCAGTCAAATGCATATCCTGTCTCCCTTCTTTATTTTGTTCTTTTATGCTTTCCATTCTCTGCCCCTCCCCCATAAGCTCCAGCACATTTTCTGACATCTCAGCAGCTACTGTGCACTCCTAGACTCTCAGGCTCCCTAGGGTGACGGTACCACACCCTGCTGACTGCTGACTCATGACAGAATGTGCTGAGACTAGACATTACCATAGATTCTCAGGACTCCTTTTATGTCCTTGAGACTCCAGTATACTTTATCTCAATGAAAAGTCCTCAGACCAGGAATAAGGAGAAGTTAATGTGTGGCAATTACTCTCTGCTCCTAAATGTATTCTGCTCCTGTCTCACTCCCCAACACTTACCTGCTTTCCTATCCTTTAGTTTCATTTCAGATGATGGGAAATAGTGTCTGACTGGACACACAGAAGACAAAGGAGGGTGAAAGTGTGACCGAGTAGGAGAGGAAGATGGGAAATGGCAAGAAATGGCCCCAGGACAACTGGAAGCAACTGGAAAATTCATCTGTCAAAGTCACTGATGTACAGATTTTAATTTCAGCATCCTGTCTGATGGCCCCGCTCATCATTTTGAGTGAGCGCCACCAATGATTTGAATGCACACCCTGCTGTCAGCCACAAAAGACTTATTCTAGGGACTGACCTATGCTTATGGTTGCTGGAGATTTCACTAATCCTAACTCAGAGAAAGCAGCAAAGAAAATCACTCGGACTTCTAAGTCTCTATAAAAATGACAGACTATCAGCATCAACAGACCATAAGACCATTTATTCCAAACTCATCTTTTACAGATAAAGAAACAAGATACAAACATTCTGAGGACGTAGCAGTTTGTCAGAGATGCCCAGAATAGTTTGCTGTGGAGCTGTGGCCAGAGGGCTGAGGAGGATAGAATTGGAAAGGGAGAGACAAGATTTGGTTGGGGAAGCTCGTATTAATAATTCATTCTGTATTTGTGTTGTTCAGAATTCGAGAATGCTTTTTGATAAATTATTCATGGCAGAAGGTAAAGGAAGCATCACATGCTACAGTACTCAGATCTTATCTGTTTGAGAAGAGCCATTTCCTGAGTCCAACTTAGGGCAGTGACATATGTCCATTAAGCGTTTTGCGTATATTCAGTGAGCATTCCTCATAGACATCCCAAAAGGCAGGAGAACAAAGACAGCCTCTCCTCTAGGGGCTACTGTATGGTAAACCTGAAACGCTGGCATTTGGGTCTTAGATGAAGGCCACATCTACAGCTGTGGGATGAAGAACCCTGAGTTCAGAGGACTCCCATGAAAGTAGGTACAGAGTCTTTCCTGAAACTCACGCATTGCAGGACCCAAGATGCTTCTCTCCCACCAATAAGTGCTCATCATAGGGCCTGAAGAGCAAAGACTGAAGTAGATTAATAAAGGAAATATGGTGGTCCTTCTCAGGGTGTACGAACATCTCCCAACATATGAAACAATAATGTCTGAAAGAGTAAGATTTTTTGACAGTTTAATTCACATATATAAAATATTTTGATCATGTTCAAGCCCTTATTACTTTCTCTTAGCACTCTCTCCCCCTCATCAAGTCCCCTTTTCTTCCTAGACAGTTCCCTCTCTATTCTCATCTCCTTATTTGTCTTTGTTGCACTCTCTCTTTATTTATGTGTGTCTATGTGTATATACATGTGTATGTGTGTGCCTATGTGTGTATATGTATCTGTGTGTGTGCCTATGTGTGTGTATGTATCTGTGTGTGTGCCTATGTGTGTGTATGTATCTGTGTGTGTGCCTATGTGTGTGTATGTATCTGCGTGTGTCTGTGTGTGTTTTGTATAACTTGCTGAGTTTAATTATGCTTTTTTGTCTTAGCAGGGGGGAGAGATTATTTATTAGAACAGAGACAACTTATCAGTGGCTACAGAGCTAAAGAAAATATTCCCCCTCTGCTAGCAACCCAGTTACAACCTACAGTCTTCCAGAGAATTGAGGAGCCTCATGATTCCTTCTCCCATCCAGGAAAGATTGTAGACAGGCTCAATCTTGTCCAGGTAACCAGTTATTTGTGTCCATGCATGCAATAGCAATACTATTTCTAGAAGATAGTTGTCCAGTGTTCCCCCACATATACTCTTTCGACTCTATCTTCTTTTCTGTTCTCTGATCTTGGAAGGGGTTGTTATAGATGTCTCACTTAGGGCTGAGTGCTTATGAGTCACTCATTTTTAGCATGTTGATCAGAGTTCTGAGTCTCTGCAGTAGCTGCTTCCTGTGAAAGAAGCTTCTCCGACCAATGTTTGGAGTAACGTTGGCCAGTGTGGCCTGAGGAAGTATTTATTATAGCCATACTCTTGGTTTTTAATGAGTGGGCTCATCAAGTAGGTAGTGAGACAAAGTAAAAAAAATAAATATCAAGTAGCAGATAAGCAGATGGATAGTAAAACATCAACTCAGGCATTCAAAATGTCAGGCAGACATCTCATAAGAAAGTCTCTTTAAGGCAGCTAGCTGGAATTCTCATTGGGAGTGCTGGGTAGAGCACAGTGACAGTTTAGTTGAGGCTTCTAAGGAAAAGAATACACATCAACAGATAGAGATAGCATCATCAAATCCCATCAAATCAAGTGCTCATGTCTATCCAAAACCAACTGGGAAAGCTGAGGCAGTTAGCTGGAATTAAGTTTTCTCTCTATGGATGAGCCTCTGATGGCTGTATTTTTGGATTCTCTTTCCTACTGCAGGCATCTTTATATCATGAGTTATACAATAATAGCCTCTTTTGGGTTCACCTTATAGGACATCTCAAAGTTCATGTCAAGGATACAGTCAATTAACTCTTGGGCTGTTTGCTGTTCTCTTCCTTCCCTTTCAGTAATTTGGGGACTCAGTTCATCCCCAGATAAAACGGATTTGGAAGACACTTTGAGGCAAGTGTAGGCCTGAAATAGATCTTTCTTTAGAGGCTGTTTTGCAGTGAGCTCAAACAATACATGATACTGATATATCCTACAGACACTAAGGTAAAGGCATAGCCAAATATTTAGAGAGCAGTTGGATGGTCACAACATGTCTATTTACTATACAACAAGTAGATTTTTCTCTGTGACCGATGACTCTCCAGCTTCCGGTCAGGTTTGCCTCCTGTGTAGTGTGTCTCAGATCCAACCAGAAAGCTAACCTTTATCCCATCATAGTTTCCCTCTAAGGCTATCACTTTTGGAAGGCTGTGGAGTATATTTGATATTAAAGAAAGCTACACCCATCCCCAGTTCTGTTAGACTGAAACTGTGTACAGAATGCTTGCTACTAGATAGAGTTAGGGTGCCACCCAGAATAGTGGCAGAAGGTTGATTAAAATTTTGAAAACCAGTTGTAAATATTTAAAGGAAATAGATATTTTTCCTTCTTATGTGTATAGATGTGCACTGTCTGTAAATGTAGGCTCACATGTGTGGTCACATGTACACATGTTTAAGAAAGGTAAAGGTTGGTGTTGCGTATCTTTCTCAAGGGCTTTCTACCTTATATGTTGAGGTACAATCTCTGTCTCTGTCTCTGTCTCTGTCTCTGTCTCTGTCTCTGTCTCTGTCTCTGTCTCTGTCTTTCTCTGGAGCCAGAGTTTACCAACTTGACTAGTCTGGTTAGCTGGATTACTCCTGCTCCCCCCCCCCCCCCCCCCCCCGCCATCTGTCCTTCCTAATTCTGGGATTATAGGTGGGTCCCCATGCTTGGCTGGGGATGGAAAGCTGAACTTGGGTCTCGCACTTCCCTGCTAAACATTTGATGGTCTCAGCCAACTTTCTTACCAGCTTTCAGAAATAAGAGTCTTTTAATGAAAGAGAACAAATGGCTTAATCTACGTTCTCAGAAAAGTAGCTGAATTCCTTTTTTTAGTATGGGAAAAACGGGAAATAAGACATGACATGCAGTGCCACGAATGCGCTGGAGCTGCAGCTGCAGGTTAGCTGCAGGTCTGTTTGATGAATTCCAACAAGTTCAGCTAGCATTCTCTGGTCTCTGTGTCTCCCTCCCTTTATCCCACCTCCTCCTTCTCTCTCTTCCCCGCAATCAATGAGATTGTGATACAGGGTTGGGATCCAGCCAGCGATATCTGAAAATGCTGTCTCATGTTGCCTAGATCTATACGGAGGAAATTATCCAGACGACAGATGCTTCTGAGGGCAAAGCAGTACACTGATGCTTTGGCAAGGAATACCTTGTGGAATTTAACACAGTGCTTCCCATAAATATTGCTGTGGCCACAAACCAAAAGTAGGGCGTATCTGTTTTCAGCACTAGACAAGAGCCCTGTATACATTTTTTTGTGTAGCTATTGTGTTTTCTCTGTGTGAGATTGATGTGCTCAAAACAAACAGTACATAAATCACAGGAGATGGCTTTGTCAAACATACATCATGCTCACAAAACAAAACAAAAGCAAAATCACTTCCAGTGTAAGACTTTGATTCAAGAATTTTCTTTTCCAATAGAGCTCTCCTCAGCATTGACATTCCTTTTTTTCTTCTGAAGCCATGTAGAATTTTCTTTTTTGATAGAAAGGTTTAACGTAGGCCCTTTGAGACATTACTGCATTTAAATGATGCTAGCTTGCAGACATGTTGCAAACTGTTGCTTTCGTAATATGAAGTAAAAACACTAAATATTTCTCTTCTTGGAGTATAATTCCTCGAACCCTGTGCCCCCATTCATATATGCACTATCTCTTTAATTCAGTTTATATTTGTTGCATGCCAGATCCAGAGCTTTGGGCAGCAGACATAGCTCAGTTGGTAGAGTTTTTGTGAAACATGCAAAGCCATTGATCTGACCCCAAGCGCTGCATACAACGGCCATGGTCCTGCATACGTGTCCACCCATCACTCAGAAGCAGAGGCTGGGCCATTAGAAGGTTAGAGGCATGCTCAGTTACAGTTAGGTTGAGGCCAGTCTGGGTTTCATGAGGCTCTGTCAAATAAAAGAAATAGATTATAACACACACACACACACACACACACACACACACACACAGTATAGTTGTTTATATGAGCCTTGAGTAAGAATGCCACCTAGGATTTCCAGGTTTATCTGGTGACATAATGTGTATTAGAGATCTGAAGGGATAGAGGACGAGTGGAAACAGAGGCTTGGGTAAAGGAGATTTTAGGATAGTGGTATACCTGTAAAGATTCTCAAAAGACAACGTGTGGGCATTTCTATAGAACATAGACAGTATACACTGTACCTGTTGAGAATACATTTAGAAAATGAACAAGTTCTTGGCCATGCAGTATTCAATTGCTTCCTAATTTTCAATAGAACTGTTGTTCCACTCACCAGTTCTTTCGGTAGGCCAGCTGTCTTAGGGCTTGAGAAACTGATTTGGAAAGAGAAGCAATAAAGGGGTCTGTTGGCATGTGCTTGCCCTGGCAGAGCTTGCAACAATAACAGAGACTTGACTTATCACACTACTTATATGAGGGAGATTGAAAACTGCTCAATATTTTCATAATAATTAAAATGATGCTCTCCTCTAGTCAGCATTAAGCACTGAGGGTCCTGGCCTGGGAATGCTTCATGTGGTTCTGGGAGAGCCGGTGCTGCTCCTCCTGAGTCACTGACGAGTTGGTTCGTCATTTTACTGCATGGACATGGAAGTGTGTTTTTGAATGAACTAGAAGGCGATGTGTTGCTGAGGTTTTACCAGCCATGATTTTGCAGGCGTCAGGCAGCTCTCTACACAGATATGCCACGAGAAGGAATGAGTGGTAGTTTCGTATCATTTATATCCAGGGGCCAAGGTCATGTGGATGAAAATCGTGGCTGCTGTGAAGTTGGATTAAGCGATTGTCACGCTCCATCTACTCTGACTGCACACACAGCAGCTGAACCTCCCTACCTCGGACACTTAGCCTAAATCCCTCATATCACAACTCTTGCCCCTCCCCCTTCTTTTAAGATTTTGGCCTTGGCCTCAATCATTTCAGTATTAAATCTTCAATACTACAGCTTTCAATGTCTGTGCTCCCCACGGACCCTTGGACTTAGCAAGGATCTTGCCTTCCGCCATCTCTCACTCCTTGCCATTTAGTAACTACTAACTCTACATCTCTCCTACCTCCCGCCTCTACCCTTCTTTCCTCTACTATTCTAATAGTCCAGCAGCCTCACTGTGCTCAAAGGTCTGCCATGTTTTTCTTTGTCTTTCTCCTCTCTCTCATCTTCACTTTGCTTCTTAACTTTCAAGGTCTCCAGTGTTGTTCTCTTGCCTACCTTTAACACCTTTGTCCCTGTCTTGATTTAAGGAATCACGCTGGCCCCCTGAACGTCCCGGGAACACACAGAGTGGTGTGCGTTATTCTAACTGCATATTCTTGTGTACTGACATTGAGTCTAACCATGCTGCTCGACAGTCATGCTCTTGCTAAGATCATGCGCCTTCAACTCAGCACAGGATGATTTCATTTTGTCCTATCTTGGATCTCTAAATCCTGGATGATCACCTTCTTCCAATTCCAAGCCCCCCCCCCCCCGCAAAAAAAAAAAAAAAAAGAAAAAGAAAAAATCAACAAAGAAAAAAACTGCTAAAAAATTTCTATCATTATCCCCTTCTACCTACATCTGTGTCCATGTGATCTCACTTTCCCTCCTTTATGCCTGATGAAGCATCTCTCTTTGAATTGTCCATCCACTGCTACCTAACAGTGGACACCACTCCTGCAACCAAGATCCTTCTCAAATTCATCAGCCATTTTCTGCAATCTTCTGAAGCACATCCAGCAACACACTATCATGCTTCTATGTTTCCCTTGTTAAAAAAAAAAAAAAAGAAGTAAAACTTTCACCCAATTTTCTGTTCCGTATTGACCCATTTTTTTCCTCCCCCCTTACAGCAAAATGTTTTGAAGGTATTGTCTCTGTGCTTTATCCCCAAGTTTGCTCCTTTAATAGCATGAACGTCAAGCCACATTTTCACCCCTGTGAATGTGCCTAAGTTGTTCCCACCAAGACCACGAGTGACATCAACATTGCCAAGTGCAATGTCCTTTGTAGTCGTCTAACCCAATGTTTGGCATTTGACATGGTTTCTTTATAAATACTGCCTTCCCCTGGTTCCTGGGGTAGCCCTTCACATTCCTCAGCCAGTTCTGCATCAGGCATCACTGGAAATTTGAGTCCTGTCAGGCTGTGCCTTGTGACTCAGCTTTTGCACACACTCAGTGTAAAGTGCTCCTTAACATCCCTTTTCCAGGGGTGCTTAATCCTGCAAACCCACTTGGTAGATTACAGTTTATAATCATATAAAAGGACAATCGCCTTTTTCTTTTCTTTTAAAACTAATTACTTTATTTATTTGCATTCTAGACATTGCCCCCTCCGTGTTCCCCCTCCCACAGTTCTACATCCAATTTTCCCTCCCCTTTGCCTCTGAGAGAGTGCCTCCAGATCCCCCCTAGCATCTGGCATCCCCCTTCCCTGGAGCCTCAAGTCTCTACAGGATTAGGTGCATCCTCTCTCACTGAGGCCAGACAAGGCAGCCCTCAGTTACGTATGTGCCTCTTTACCTTCTTCTGTTCTTGTTATTCTTAGGTTAGAATAATGTTCTTATTATTCTTATTATTCTTTGTGTCTATCCACATTTCCTGGACGTTTTCTGTCAGAAATTTTTTAGATTTAAATCTTCTTTGGCTGTTGGATCCGTTTCTTCTATTGTATCTTCTACTCCTTAGACTCTCTTTTCTGTCTTTTGTATTGTGTTGGTGATGCTTGCATCTGTTGTTCCTGTCATCTTCTCACGGCTTTCCATCTCCAGGATTCTCTTTTTGTGTTTTCTTTATTGCTTCTATTTCCATTGTCAGGTCTTGAGCCATTTTGTTTATTTTCTTCACTTGTTTAATTGTTTTTTTCCCTGTAATTCTTTAAGTCATTTGTTTCCTTTTTAAAGACTTCTATTTGTGCGATTGTGTTTTTCTGTATTTCTTAACAGGATTTATTAATTTCCTCTTTAGAGTCCTCTGTCGTCTTTATAAGATAGGATTAAAGGTGCCTCTGTTGTGTTAGGATATCATGGGCTTGCTGTAGTAGGGTAGCTGTGCTCTGAAGCTGTCATATTGCCCTGGGTTTTGTTGATTGTGTTCTTTTGAGGGCCTGTAGCCATCTGGATGACTTTAGTTCCTGTTTGATCCTGTCGTAGTAGGTATTAGTAAGGAGCCTACCATCAGTGGTTTTGGGGATGTATGATGATTCTCGATAAGCAGGTCTGATGAAGATAGGCTGAGAGGTGGCAGGAGAATGGTGGTCCAGCAGAGATATCAAGCTGCTCAGAGAAGCTGTTGGGGCCTAGAAGGACTCAGTGGACAGGAAAGATGGGTGTGGGAAGGGATTTTAATCTGTATGCTTCCAGATCTGCAGGTCTGATGAAGGTGGGTAGAGAGTTGGCAGGATAATGGAGGACCACCAGTTCTAGCAGGTAGTTCAGGACAATTGGGGGTTTCCCAGAGGACTCATCAGGCAGAGAAGATGGGTGTGGGAAGTCTAATCTGCATGTTTCCGGAACCACAGGTTCAATCTCAAAACAATTTTAAAATATAATATACCACATAGGATTAAAAACTCAATTATTCTGAATATGTTTATCTCAACATTATAATGACTTATGTACATTAGCACAGCAAATGATTTGATCTAGCACAAGTCTAAATAACTACAATCATTTTAAATGTCTGATGAGCATAAATGATATTTCATAAGTGATAATGTGATATAAAATAGCTGTTATTCTTGTCATTGCCAAGCCCACAGCTTTTTGAGTGCTTTGGGGCTCATGTCTACAGTTACAATAGGTTGGCTTGTGATGTCTTGATTTTACAATGTTACAAAACAAAATATGTACACCCACTCAATAGTCTATTAGATCTTGCCCAAGTTAAATGTGGGTTTAAATTATGATACTTTCAGTTGATGGTGCATTCATCAGGGAATTAATTCATGGGCTGTATTGAAGGAGTGTTAGTGACATCAGTTTCAACAGAATAAATATATAACTTCTTTTCTCATCAGGGTTTCATGTCCACTGATTCCTCTAGGTTTATAGATATACTTCATGTTAGAATATTCTAAGTTATTGGCATGCTAATGTCACTCAAACTTGTATCTGTAGTGAAGACTTCTCCTTGGACTTTGGACTTGTGTATTCAACTGTCTAGTGGACTCCTGAGCCGGGTATTTAATAAGTATCTCAGGTATAGTTTAAATAAAACTCTTGGCTCTCTGACCTTGCTGTTTTGTGCTTTTAAAAAAAAAATCTCTTTGGTCCTGTTTCCTAATTTGATCAAAGTTTCTCCTTTCTTATCTCATTTATGTGCCTGTATTGAAAGTTGCTTCCTTCTGTTTCGAGCAACTGAAACAGCCCAGAAATTCCTTCTGCACCCCTTCTGAAGAGACAGCATCAACACCACCATCTTAGGTGCTGAGATAACACAGCCTAGCACATGGATTAGATCCAGGCAAATCCAAGGGGTTCTTTTTATCTTCAGAGCACACTAAGAATCTGACTGCTTCCAACCACACCCTGGTCACCATCACTTCTTCACTGGACTCACACAGGTGCCCCCTCACTTTTGTGCACTTGAAATAATCTTTTAAGAAGACAATCAGAGTGACTCCTGTCAAATACAAGTCCTGCTGTGACCCCACCCCCTTACTGATCACACCAAGGATTCCATATCACACAGCAAGCACCAATGCCCTCATGGTAACTTCCCTAGCACCCCCTCAGTTCTTTTATGCCTTGACCACCTCTTCTTCCTCTAGCTGTGTGAGACTCTACTTTGTCATTCTAAGAGGACGAGGTTTCTTCTGCCTCAGCACCCTTGCACTGGCTAGGCTAGTTCCTATCTCTTGCTTTCCCTATTTCTTTCCCTTCAGTATGCAAATGAATTATTCCTTATGTTATTTCAAGTTTCCAGAAATACCATTTTCTTCACAAGCTATGTTTAACCCTCACAACTGAATATTATTTTTCGTCTACGTTTTTTCCCCTCCTTCATCATCATTGTTATCATCTCTCTGCCTCTTGAGTTTGCTCATTCAACATGTTTATTCTTTGATTGCACTGAAATACAAATTCCCCAACAGGAGGTATTTGTCTTTTCCACTCAATATTGAACACCAAGTATTTAGTGAGTAGTTGGTAAATATTTGTTGAATGTGGATGTGCCATCCTATAGAAACACAATGTGAAGCCCAAATGTAATTTTAAAAATTCTATTAGCCACATTAAAAATTTAAAGAATAACATTTATTTTAATAATATATTCCACATAACATGGAATGGAATGGCTGTACTACATCTTCACAAACTAGTGGGCATTTCATGCTTCCAGTATATCTCAATTTGTACATGTGACTGATAAACTACTGAGCTTGTGTTGGTCTAAGGTGTCCTGTTTGAGTAGGCTGGGTGACATTAGCTAGACTTGAATTTACATAATTATACCTTGTTGTGGTTTGAACATGAATGTCCACCACAGGCTCATGTGTTTAAATACTTGTCCCCCAGCTGATAATGCCATTTGATCCATAGCAGATGATGCCATGGGAAACCTGTAGAACCTTTAAGAGGCAAACTTTCACTGGAGGAAGTGGGTTACTAGGGGTGGATCTTGAAGCTTTATCGCCCCACTTTTTCTTTTTATTCTCTGCTTCCCGAAGGCAAACACACTGTGCCCAGCCAGCTTCCTGCCCCTGCTCCCATGCCTTCCCTGCCACGGTGGACTGTATCCCTCTGAACCTGTAAGTCAAAATAAACTCTTTCCCTTGAGCATCTTTTGACAGGATATTTTATGACAGCAATAAGAAAGTAATACACACACACACACACACACACACACGCACACGCACACGCGCACACACACACACACACACACGTTAGCTTATCCATCTCAAGTTAGCCGGAAGAAACATTAGAGGTCACTCTCCAGAGCCACCTTTAGAGTTAACAGAGATAATAAGCTACAATCCACAAATGCACAGAAATTAGGTATAGAGCAGTGTTTCTCAGCATGTGAGTAGCAACCCCTTTGCGGGTAAAATGATCCTTTCAAAGGGGTCACCTAAGATCATCAGAAAGCACAGATATTTACATTATCATTCATAAGAGTAGCAAAGTTATGAAGTTGCATAGGGCATGTGGATCTGTGTTATCAGATAGGCATAAGAACTGGTAAGGTTGAATGAGGTCAAACCCCAGCAATCTCAGAATTGAGAATGGTAAGAGTAGAGACATTCCCTACATGCCTCTCTCTGTACCAGCTCTGGAACTGGTAACCATGATCACACCCCACTGAAGACCATGCACACTTAGCCATGTAGCATAAAACCTGGAGTTCTTTTCCATGCTAATGGGATATCTAGAGAGCCTTGCACCTTCAGCCATTGATTTTCCCTTCCTGGATATTCTCTCCCACTAAAGACATGTCATTCCTGTTTCGCCCTGAATAAAGTATATGCATTCACATTCACCATCATATAAACACTAATAACAAGCAAGGATCTTCTCAGAGAACTGCTTCGTTAAGGATCCCCATTGGGAAGGCCTTCCACTAAGGAGCACCCCCCCCCCCAGCCCTTGTTCCTAATCAGACCAAATTTTGTTTGTCCCAGCTCCACCTTCCCCCTTTTGTCTGGCAAGCAGATGCCCTGAGAGGACAGGTAGACCTCAGATTCCAGGATCCCGACTTTCCCTCCAGTTATACCAGTGGGCATCCGGGTAGAGAGAGAGACCAGGAACCACTGTGGACCCCACCCCACGCCCCGTTTCGGACTTTGCCTGGTGGCATGTTGGTGGTGCCGGGGCACCCTCAGGGGATAGGCAGAGAGTGATATGGCAACGTAGCAACAAAATAATTTTATGGTTGTAGGTCACCACAACATGATGGACTGTATTAAAGGGTCACAGCATTAGGAAGGTTATGAACTACTGATATAGAGGAAGGCCCTGGGGCAGGAGAGGGAGGCAGATAGATCTCTCTAGGAAAGGGAAATAGAATTGATAGTTAAGGATAGGTGGTCGGGGATTGGAACAGGGGAATCAAATGTGGAGGGAGACAAAAGAGGGACTATGGGGAGAGACAGCTAAAATTAAGAGCCATTTGAGAGGAAACCTAATACAGTAGAAGGTTCCTAAAATCTATACACATATGAGGGTGATCTAAATGACATTTCTAAGTAATGGGACAGAGCCCCAACTGGACATCTGTTACCAAATGAAGCTTCTCAAAAAAGTTATTTTAAAAATGGCTTAAGGGGAAATCTTCACCTTCTGCCTCTTCTACCGTGTAAGGATAAAGCTTTTGTTCACTCAGGAAGAAGCAGATTTAAGGTGTCATCTTGAAAGCAATGAGTAGTCACATCTAGACAGTGACCTAGAGCAGCCTTGAGCCTGTCCTTTTAACATCCAGAACAGTGAAAATGAAATTCTGTTTATAAATACAAGACTTGAGCATTTTGTTATAGGCACACAAATGGATTAGGGCATATGGGCAGCATGAATTATCTTTAATATCAATTTTGCATAAAGTTGTGTCTTAGTTACTTTTCTGTTTCTGCGAAGAGACAACATGACCAAAGCAATTTCTTATAAAAGAAAGCATTTATTTGGGGGGGGGGGGAGGCTTGCTTACAGTTTCAGAGGGTTAATCAAGACCCTGACTGCCTGCTGCACGTGGCAGCAGGCAGTCAGGCATGACATTAAGAGCAGTAGGTGAGAGCTCACATATAACCCACAAACACTTGGCAGAAAGTGGGCCTGGCATTTGAAACCTCAAAGCCCACTCCCAATGCCACACTCCCTTCAACAAGGTCACACCTCCTAATTCTTTCTAAACCATCCACCAACTGAGAAGCAAGCATTCAATAACAGGAAACTATGGGGTCACTCTCATTTAAACCACCACAAACTGTTTAATGAACAAGGAGAAAAAAATGGTGTGAGGTATACCTCAGAGGTGCACTGCTTGCCACCTGGAACAAGTACACACTTGTTCACCTATCCCTGGGAGAAGTCACATAACATCTATATATGAGTATTATCCATTTAAATAGTCAACCTTGAAATATATAGTTGACTCTCAAAAGAAAGATTCCATCATGTGGCTATGAGCACAGCATTCATGAACAGTCCGATACTCCAGTGTCTCACCACTGTTCCAGGCCTTAGGGAAGGTAGAGAGTGAACAAGCTGAAGTGAGAAACAGCTGAAGTAGAGAAGGGAGGCATGCAGGCAAATGTCCGGATTCCACAGAAGGCACAAGGATAAGGACAGGAACCCAGATAGGATATTACCACCAGACATGAGACTGTAGCATGAGCGTCATAGCCCCAATTTGGAGACTTAAGAAGGGGCAGGATTGGTGATGAGTGGCCTGAGGCCACTATATGGAAGCATCCAGAACCCTAGAGCTGTTTGACACAAAGTCAGCAGAGCAGGAACAACTCAGCCCTGAAAAGTCATGTATAAGAGAACATGCCATACACACAAGCTAAAGTGAGCCTCTGGGTATTGACCCTTATGTCATTTCTCTGTACCCAGCAGGCGGAGACCTTAGCTCAATGGCCCCCAATACCAAACTCAAAATTGTACACATCCAGGTTTTTAAAACAAAGCTTAATAGGCAGTTAGACACTACCTAATGTGTGTTTGATGGAACCGTTTCCAAAGTCTTACAAACGTATGTAAGACAAACCCCAGAGCTATAAAGACCCTAAGTTGCTGTTTCAGACTTCCTGCTGGGCTGTTGTGGTAACCCCAGATGTATAAACCCATTTTAGTTGCCCTTTCCCCTGGGAATTTTCTTACCCTTCCGTTCCCTTTTGGATAGTAGCCCCTCCACAGCAGCCTCTGTAATGTCTCCTGTTGTCAGGAAAATATGTCAAAATGGCAACTAAATAATTCTTACACATACTACTGCCATCTTATGGCCATATATTTTTCTTGACCAATCCTGAAGTCCCTTCCTAAAAAGTGGGAAAGCCAATAGCAAGAGGTCTTGCTCATGAGTATGGGGGGCATTTGTTCAAGCCAATATAAAATATCAGCAGATGGAGAGACCTTAAACCAGAGAAACACAGGGCCATACCCACACTCACTCACCGTGCTTGGAGGAGGGCTGAAGAATATCTAGGTTTTTAAAACCACTTTCCATTATAATTTTCTTCGATGATCTGGTCAGTTATGCAAATATTGCAGTATTTAATATGCAAATATTTAAAACTGGCTTTTACACTTCCCAAGTTTAATGGGGTGCCTTAGTTTCCATATAGTTAGAAGGGGCACAGTCTTTTTTTTTTTTTGTATTTTATTTTTTTATTGGATATTTTATTTACACTTCAGTTGCCATCCCCTTTCCCCATCCCCCCCTTAGAAAACCCCTATCTCATGCCCCCTTTTCCTTTTGCATTTATACACTTTTAAAAAAATGTTAATCAAAGGCTTTATAATTTTGGTAATGCTCAATCAGAGGTGTAACCCACTACCCAACCTAGATATATCAACTATCTTTGACTGGTGGAGATACGTGAACATCTGCCTCCCTGTCTCCCCCCTCTTTCTCTCTCTCATCACCTAGCTTCTCCTCTCCTTCTCTCCTCTTCTTACTCCTTCTCCTCTCAGTACTCCTCCCACCTTAGCTCCTCCTACACATCACCCTTCCTGTTAAAATAAAACTTTTCTCTCAAAATACATTTAGAGAATAATTATGCCTATTTGTACCAGTGAGGTACAAGATAGTCCTAATAGAAGGGGCACAGTCTTCTTCCAGACTTGAAATACATGTGAACAAAAGATGTATGAACAGAGTTGCACTGAACTGTTCCTTTACTGTGGGCTTTGAGTTGTTTTATTTTCAATGATGCAGCCCTTTCATCATGTTCCTACTCTAATGGTGCAAAGACAGTTAATTCTGCTGCTTCACAAATATAAGGCACTTCCAACCAAAGTGATTTTTTTTGGATGGAACTCTTGAGAAAGATAGCCCTCCATTAGGCTTGAATGGAGGACTCACAGTGTAGAACTGGGTTTCTGTTATGTACCACAAATACAGTTTAGCAGTATTGGCTGGTTTTGTGTGTCAACTTGATACAAACTGGAGTTATTACAGAGAAAGGAGCTTCCCTTGAGGAAATGCCTCCATGAAAGCCAGCTGCAAGGCATTTTCTCAATTAGTGATCAAGGGTGGGAGGGCCCATTGTGGGTGGTGCCATCCCTGGGCTGGTGGTCCTGGGTTTTAGGAGAAAGCAAGCTGAGCAAGCCAGGGGAAGCAAGCCAGTAAGTAACATCCCTCCATGGCCTCTGTATCAGCTCCTGCTTCCTGACCTGCTTGAGTTCCAGTCCTGACTTCCTTTGGTGATGAACAGCAATGTGGAAGTATAAGCTGAATAAACCCTTTCCTCCCCAACTTGCTTCTTGGTCATGATGTTTTGTGCAGGAATAGAAACGCTGGCTAAGACATTAGCCATTTTGAGTTTCTGTATTTTTTTGAGAATTTCACTTACATGATCTAAGAGAATTTGAGTTAGGCAGCAGAGACAGTAAAACATTATACAGATATAGAACAATTTGTGATTGTTAATTTGAGAAATCAAAGTTGATAAACAATTGAATATCAAATTATTTATCTTTCATCTTAATGAGTAGATGATGGTAATTGCTGAGTTTTCCAAGTGCAACATTTGGTTACATAACATTATCCTAAGGAGTTGTATCTCATTCTGGTTAAAAACCACAAGACCCTCCTAAAGAACCCATGAACAGTGAGAGACTGGTGACAGATAAAGAGAACATTACAAGAATTTTCTAGAGAAAGAAAAGAATTAATTTATTATTACTAGGTTGTTGAAAGCTACACAATACAAGTAGTTTAAAAAATTTTTCATAGATTCAAATTTATTAAGGTAGTCTTCTAGTTTTATCTTTGTTGCTATTATAAATACACTGGCAAGAGTAATGTAGGGGAGAATATCTTTATTTTACTTTCCAATTCTAGGTATCAGTCAATTACAGGGAAGACAACTTTGCCAGAACTTAGGACAACTAGTAACATCATATCCACAGTTAAAAGTAGAAAGAAATAAATACATCTATTCTCACTCAGTTGCTTGCTTGTTCTCAATTTGATTTCTCTCTCTCTCTCTCTCTCTCTCTCTCTCTCTCTCTCTCTCTCTCTCTCTCTCTCTTGGTTTTTTGAGACAGGGTTTCTCTGTATAGCCATGGCTGTCCTGGAACTCACTCTGTAGATTAGGCTGGCCTCGAACTCAGAAATCTGCCTGCCTTTGCCTCCCAAGTGCTGGAATTAAAGGCATGTGACACCACTGCCCGGCTCAATTTGATTTCTCTACTCTTACACAGTTCAGGACCTCCTGCCTAGGGAGTGGTGACACCCACAGTAGGCTGAATTTTTCCAGATTAATTAAATTAAGATAATCCCCTACAGAAAAGCCAATGGGCCAACTCAATGTAGACATCACTGCATTGAGACTCTCTTCCTCAGCAATTCTAGATTGTGTCAAGTTGACAGCTAATCTAACCATCATATCTATCAATTAGTAACACATGGTGCCAGGTGTCTCCTGAGTAGCAACTTGAGAGGATGAATCTTTACCTAAAAACACCAAAGAAATTCTTGGCACGGTTCAAACCAGAGTTTTTCAGCATTCAGCCAGAGACATGCAGAATTGCCACAATCTCTATTCAACTTTGTATCTACTGAAACACTTTGGAGTTTTTACTATATTCTGATTTCACAGTACTTACTATGATGTGTGGGAACTGGAGATCTTCATGTTGATAAAGGCACTGGTTAAAATCCTAGATTTGGCACTCATCCGTCTGGGAGATCTGGGAAAACTATTTAACTTGGGGTCTCATTCCATCATCTGTAAAGTATGGTGCTAATGCCTGCTGACGGGCTTCTTACAAAGATTGAATATTATAAGGATTGACACGATTTTTCTCATTTCTCTCTCTCTGTGTATTGGGGTGAGGTCATCCACTTGAGCTCACCAGATTCTAGTCTCCCTGTCCTTTCTTCACATCTGACCTGCCATCTTCCTCCCGGGGAAAACCATCACACTGATTCTTGGCAACCTTCTCCTAGGTGTATGACATCATGGAGAAAAGCTTTGCCCTGTACCTGGCTTTCATTTACATAGACTTTTTAACAGTGGAGATGAATAACTGATTAAGAAAGAACAACTTAGAATGAATCTAACTATTGCTCTGAAATCCCTTTTGAATCTCCAGCTAATTTTCTTGGAATTCCGCCAACCCCCATGTTTGACATTCTTCAACTTCCTATTTCATGAGCATCAACCTATTGCATGAGCAGAGGAGACTGTCCATCAGAAGGCTTTCAGATTTTCTCTCTTTATCATCAGAAGTGACCTTGCTTCAGAGGAACAGGGGTCCAGGGAGTCTCACTTATGCACCTATACCCATATCCCATCTATTCCATTTTCATTCATTCCCACACACTTCTTCCCTTATGCCCATAAAGTTACAAAAATGTTTTCAGTGGGAAATATCTCTTAGAAAAGATTTTTTTTTTTGTTTTCAAGCTTCTATCATGTTTGTCACCTTTTCTTTGAGGGTGGTTTCTATGCAAACAATATTCTTCTTCACATCAATTCATTCTTTCATCCATTCCATTATTTCTTGGATGCTATCAAGAATTCTAAAGAGGTCTTTCTAGAGCCATTGCCATGGACTGAATGTCTGTACCCACCTCCCTTCAAATTCACATATTGAAGTCTCCACGTGATGAGTTTTGGAGATAATGCCTTTGGGAGAACATTATATTTATTGTTTGCAGTAGTCAAGGCTGGTCAGGGTCCTCCTGGTAGTATTCATAGCCCTATGAAAAAGAACAGAGAGCTCTCCTCTCCTCTCTCATTCTTTCTGTTTATTTAAAAGGACAAGTTAAATCCTTGGCAACACATAACCCTCATCAGATTAAGGTATTATCTGTTTCCTTGTACTTCCATGTAGATTTCAGGGGCACTCAATTCAGCTAACTACTTAGATTGTAGACTTCTACGACTCCTTAAATAAGCTGACCTGTAACCCTCCAAAAGTCATGTCAGTGTGCTAAATGATCCGCACTCCAATGTAACTGTTTCCAGAGTTGAGGACATTCATAAAGCTAAGGAGGATAAAATGGGGCTTTATGGCGTGGCATATTCCCAATATGATTGGTGAGTCTATCAGAAAGATACTTACATATCATAAATGTTGAAGTGACATGAATGTAGAAGTAAAAGTGCCCAGCAGAGCAAAAGGACCAACAGGAAAGGAGAGGAGAGAACAGGTGCAGTAGAGGGCTGTGGAGACCGTGTACTCAGTGCACAGTACATGAAACAGATGCATGTAAAGTCAAGCTCGTGTAACTTCCCTATGAGTTAAAGTTTTAAAAAGAGTAGCTTGGGACACTGACACACACTGATCTTAGCATTGAGACCTCAGAAGAAATATCCTTGGTCTTATACATTCAGTCTGCAGAGTCAAGAGACAAAACCATGTGTTTTGTAGGCTAAGCTTTCTGATCTGAGGTGTTGGGATAGATCATCATTAGGAAATGAGTGCCCTGCATTTTATCTGACATATGGCTTTTATCATAGCTTTCCCTGAGAAACTTTGATCCCCTTTCCAAGATCGACATCTGTGGAATGCCAGTGGTTGCTTTTCTGGCAGTATCGTATGACACAATCTTTCTCTTTTTTTGCTCCACAAAATTCTTACTGCCTCAACTGTGAAATTTATTTCTTTACTATCTGAGAGCTCATCTTCTTGCAGGTAGCATTGTTTTCATTCTTGGTTTCTTCCTTAACAAGCCAATCCAGACACTATGGTATGTTACATGTGGCTGTCATATGTGTTTGAGTGACTAATGATCTAGTTAAAATTGGAGATGATGTGTAAAACCAAGAAGTCTCATGTGAAGATTCTTCTGAAGACTAGAAGAATCTGGAAAAACTGGGTTGAAATTTGATGCAATCCCATGTAGCTGGAGCTGAACAGCCACATCTATGTCTACTCATGTTATTTACTGTTCACTGTAGACAAAAGTTGTGACTGAAAGGAAACCGTTTCTCTATTCTCACAGTGAATCTGGCACCAAACGTGTGTATGTTTTCACACTAAGCAATTCTCTAGTCACCAACTAGCTATCCTACATTTAATTCAGTTCTGACTGGAGTTAGTGCAGACATAGTCCCATAAGAGAAGCAAGTGAATTGGTACATAGGGCAAGATGTCCAGGATTTTGAACACAGGAGGTTCTGTCTCAATTTATAAAGATGTGCTCAACAACATGGAGTCTGGGCAGATGTTTTTTCAGGGCTCTTAGGGAATCTGCATTATGTAGTCATGACTGATAGAATCTTTGGCCAGTTGGGGATACCTCAATTTTCAGACCTCACCCTTCCCTGGAGATTGGAAATAGAACAAATACCTTATCACATGGTTGGTTTTTCTAGCAGTGTAACTAGGCCCCTCAAGTGCTATCTCATTAGAATAAATCACAGCGTGTTTGCAAGAAGCTTTTTGTGAATAACAAAAGATGTCCCTATCATATGACCACACTCAAGGGTTTAGAAGCTCTCTGCTGGAGACTGGAGAATAAGCCTTAAGGCACACATTCTTGTAATTTTATCATAACATGGGGATCCTGCTCCATCTGCAGTGTCTTCCTGTTTATCTGTGTGACTTGAGAACTCTCACAAATCTTGCTGGCCATCTCCCTCCCCCCCTAACCCCCCCCCCACCACCGTCATGCTCATCTCTTTGACACTTGTGAAACACAGATAATATAGATACACAGTCTTTTTTGGAGTCATTTATTGAAAACACTGGTTTACTTGTTTACTTCATTTTTGATTGTAAATTATGGTAACTTCTGGAACCAGAAACATATAGAATGAAATAACTGATGATGGTGATATGGTTTAAATTTGTTTTGTGTTCCTCAAAGGCCTGCATATGAATGGCTTGCTCCAAGGAATTACTGTGAAGAGCTACTGTTCTCTTTTACAAGTGGATGTAGTGGAATATCCTGAGATCTTAGGGATGTGCTCTGGAGTGTCAGCCTAGGGCCAGGTGCTTTAGATACATGATGTCACTATTGTAGCAACTTTCAAAGATAATTATTGGCACCATGTGTATCTTGCAGAACAGTAAACTAAAAATGGAAGACTTTGTGCTGTAGAGATGGCTCAGTAATTAAGAGAAGTTTTCTTACTTTACGAGACCTGGGTTCTATTCTCATCACTCACGTAGTAGCTCACAACTTCATGTAGCTCCAGTTCCATGGGCTCTGATTCTCTCTTCTTGTCTCTACAGGCACCAAGTATGCCAGTGGTGAACAGATATACATGCAGGCAAAATGCTCACGTACATAAAATAAACACAACAAGCACTGAACAAAAAATGAAGGCATTGAGTAGACACTGTCTAAGTCACTTTGCCAATAAGAAACCTGAAGGTGGCAGGGTCTTGAAAGATGCTAATGCACACTGGGCTGTTGTCAGGATCTCTGCTGCTCTGGACTGGTCTTGGCTTCAGCAGGATATAAGAACACTGGGCTTCCATATAAAAGTTCTTGTGTAGTCTGAGCTAAATTGTAGCTGGAGCTGTAGAGCAGCTGCAATGTCCAGTGTTGGCTGGGCAGTCAAGGCAGATCATCTGTCACACATTGACCCAGGGTGTCCCCCTTCCCTCTCTCTCTCTCATCTCTTTTCTGGCCCATGAGATGAGCATTTTGTCCTACCATGTGTTACCTGACATTACCATCTGGTACTCCTGACAGGGTCCAAGGCAATATTTTCACTGCATTTGGGACAGGAGCCTCCAGAAGTGAGAGGCAAAATAAATCTTGACTTTCAACTAGTCAACCATCGCAGATATATCAGTTACAGATTTATGACAGTTTATGCATATGCCAGTTTTCCTTTTTATATGGGTATCCATGATAGACAGATTGGGCATCATTATGTCTATCATTCTGATGGGATGCAGGATATGCTGCCTCCAAACATGTTGCTTGGCAAGTTGAAAGAATTAAGCTGAAGGAACATAAGGTAGGAACAGAAAGGACTCTGTGACCTTGATCTAAGCAGAATTAAGAATGTTAGGTGAGAGAGACTCTTCCTACCATCAAAGAAAAGCACACATGTACCCCTGAAAATGGTGAACCCCGGTGGGATCCCAGTGTAGGGCACTCATTTTAGCTTAGATCTTTTAGGTCCTATTATATTTTCCCACAGCTTTTGACTCAGCAACCCTAGGACAGAAACATCATTTCTTTGAACTTCAGGAGAAAGAGTCGTATCCTTTGGAGCTGGAGTTATAGGGGTTTGTGAGCCACCCAGTATGGATTCTGGGGACCAAACCTGGGTCCTCTGGAACAGCAATGAGCACACCTAACCACTGAACCATCTGTCCAACCCTAGCTATCTTTTTTACTAAACCTAGATGAAAAAGAGGCAATATTTTTCTCACTTACAAACCAGCTAAACTAACTGACTGATTTGTAATTACAATGTATTGACCTTTCAAGTTTAAATATTAAAAAGCATATTTCTTTCCAGAAAAATTGAAAAATAATGTAAGTAAAAGAAAAAACTACATATGATAGTTCCTTGCCATTATTAGCATTTGAGGCATTGAATATTAACCAATTTAGAAAATCACTGATTATAAGATATACCACTTGAAGTACAACCAGGATATGCTCTGACCCCTTCATTAAACCTAAGACACAAACTGCCTTCATCTTCACGTAGGAAGGAAACCTTTGCTGATAGTGCTACAGTAGAGAAAGAAACACTTTCTACTTGTGACACAAGCTGGTATCATTTGCTGGTTTGTGGTCTGAATTTATGACCCCTAAGTGGTTAAAAAATTGAATTTAATGCAATAATGAATAATTTTTCTTTAAAGTAAATATTTTGTATGCTTTTTATAGTGTTATAGGGCATGAGTTTTAGGGTCAGATGAATCAGTGCTTAATCCA